>NC_081546.1:28512129-28538349 GCF_901000735.1 Corylus avellana
TTTAAATAAAAATTTCCGTTTTTAAAAAATTAACAACTTTCGTTTAAGAAAATAAAAATTTTCGTTTTCTAAAACAAATGTTTTTTTTTTTAATTCTTTCTTTTAAATAAAAATTTCTGTTTTAAAAAATAATTTAAAAAAAAGTTAGTTTTTTTTTTTTAAATTAAAATTACATCATTTAAAAAATCATTCTTTTTAAGATTAATTTTTTAAAAAAAATTATATTTTATGTTTTTTTTTTTTTTTTTAGTTATAAGGTTATTTTTTGATCTTGATGAAATATATAGAGCGTTTTATCTTTTCTTGTATGAGAGTGACAATGTTTTAGTAGTTTGAGGGGGACATTGTCACAATTGAAAGTTTCTGAGAAACATTGTCAATCGGGTGGTAGTTTGAGGGGACTATGTGGACTTTACTATTTTTTTAAGTCGTTACAAAATGGTATCAAAGCTACCTAGTATCGCCAAGCCATGTGATACTGAAGCATTGCATGGTGTGGCCCTGACGAGAACGTTAGAAGCTTAAAAGGGAGAGTATGTAACACGCCGATCCCATAATAGGAAGATGAGGAGTAGTTCACATAAAGTGAGTGGTTTATAAAGATAGTCATGAGTACTAAGTCTCTCATTGCCTAGATATTAAGAGAAACTAAGTTTTATAAGAAATTATAGGAAAGCTCTAAATTGATCTTTATGGTAATAGCGCAGATGTGACTATCGTTTTTTTCGAAGTCGGAATTCTCTAGCCATTGGGCATTAGTTGGGCTAGAGCGAAATGAAAATTAAAGAGAAACTCTCTAATTACCCTCGGAAAAAGAAGTCGAAGACCAGCCTTAAACATTTATTCATATAAACAAACCTAGTGACATTTGCCATCCACTATAGAACCCCTTCAATTCGTTGGCACTAGAAGGGCAGAGAACCCCGAAACTCGATGATTGAATATTTATCCCGTAATCTGACACTATCTGTGACGTCCCACATCGCCTGGGAAGTCTGGTTTAGGGGAGTCAATTGTGACGTCTCACATCACTTGGGTATGGAGATGAGGATGTGCTTAAATGTATACTACACCCTTAATGACAACAACGTGTTTTAAAGCCGTGATGGTTATGATCCCATCAGAACTCCGCAGTTAAGCGTGCTTCTGCTGGAGTAGTACCAGGATGGGTGACCTCCTAGGAAGTCTGGTTTGGGGGAGCCAAAAGCGGACAATATTGTGTCATTGGGGTGGGATGTTACATATGGTATCAGAGCCATTACCCAGCCTGAGATGGGGGAAGCGTGCACAAGACCATGAAGGTCGCTAGCAGGCGCTCGCTGGGGCGGACGCCAAGAATGGGCTAATTCCATGAGGGTCGCCAGCGAGGACGCTGGGTCTTAAGAGGGGATGATTGTGACGTTCCACATCGCCTGGATACGGAGATGAGGATGTGCTTAAATGTATACTACACCCTTAATGACAACAACGCGTTTTAAAGCCATGATGGTCATGATCCCATCAGAACTCCGTGGTTAAGCGTGCTTCTGCTGGAGTAGTACCAGGATGGGTGACCTCCTGAGAAGTCTGATTTGGGGGAGCCAAAAGCGGACAATATTGTGTGCCATTGGGGTGGGATGTTACACTATCCCTCTTTATGAGTATTGATTGCCACGAAGCCCCATGAAGAACCTCAAAATCTGTGGCCTTCTCAAGAGCATCGATGGTCGGGGGTTCTTAGAACCCTTACGAGGGTTTGAACGGCGAGATCCAACACGATCCATTAGATAAGAAACACTCAATCGAAACACTCAGTCAATCGAGATCTGACATGCTCCCTCCTCCTTTCCCCCTCCCCCTCTACCCCCATCCTACTCTCCCCTTCCCATTCTACTTTTTTTTTTCCTTGGTTTCTTTATGTTTTTTAGGAGTTTTCCGGCGATAAAGTAGTAACTCCGGCCTCTTTCGTTCGCCCTCCAAGGTGCTGTGCCCACCATCTCCTCCGTCTGCTCCACCACACGCCAATAGTGGCCAGTGCCCATCATCTCCTCCACTCCGGTCGCTGCTGTTTTGTTGACTATTTTGCTTGTTTTGATGTTTTGAATAAGAGTTTTTTTCTCCATAGATCTGCTCTCATGAGCGATCGATCTATGAGGAGAAGGATGTAGTTTCTTGACAGATGAGTCGATGAGGAGTAGATCGGTGTGAGAGTTTTTCTCTCACGGCCGGAAAATAATGGTTTGAAAGTATAGCTAACCATGCTTTAGATCTAGACTGCCCATGAGCAGATATGTACCTTAACGGGCAATGGTACATGGGTTAGCGAAAAAGTTTGAGGTCATAGATAGTACTTAATTGTAAGATCTGTATTGTATTTATGATGTTGTAATCTTATAGCTTTGAGTTATGTTCTTTTAGAATTTAAGCTCTGTGATGTAAGATCTTTATGCTCCTGATCGTTTATCAATGAAATTGCAATTATTCTAAAAAAAAAAAAAGTTCCAATAAAGTGAAGTACCTTATTTAAAATGTCATCGAAGAATCTAAATCGGCAAAATATACTCAAATGTGGGAATCTAATTGATTGAGGTTTGGAAAAACACGATAAATGAGAGAAAATGGTAGCTTGGGAAAGCCAAGGTTGCATAAAACGAAACAAATAGCAACAACAAATGAATGAGAGAAAGAAAAGACCATGCTCAAGATTGAAAAGACAAAACTAACGAAGATGGTATATTGGTGAAAAGAATTTTTAGGGGAGTATGCAATCGCCATCCCAACATTCAAAAGACACATGCCAAAATCTCAAAAGACTAGCAAGTGAATCGGTGCATCTAATTGGATAAAGACAAAGAAATGTCAAGAGTCGACACCAATCCTAGGATCAATTAAGCAAAAAATTCTTGTTACCATACTTGCCATGTCGAATAAGGAAATTGATGAGGTAACTGTTGGGAATTGGGCTCACAGCCCAGCGAACCCATAAGGTAAAAGCCTATTAGTGGGTCATAAGATTCAAACTTATCAATTCATGTGTAGCAGGGAATCAACTCCAATAGCAATGGAATCAAATCCAATCCCACAAGATTGTATGTACTCCTAATTGAGAGGAATTAGACCCGATACCTAAGCCATTATCCCACGGTACCAGTTGACCCGAGATACGAGCCGGAATGTTAAGATAGGAAATGCTATAAAAGGGAAGCTAAGATCAAGTAAGGACTTTTGGCCTTCACGGCTTCAAATTCACACTCATTGCATTTAACTTTCAATCTCATACACAATTCTAACATAAGCATCGAAGCTATCCCAGCCGGCAAGCTTCGGTGCTTATATTTGTTCCTTTTTTACAAGTACAACTTAGCTTGGCATTGGACACTAAAAAACTGTTCTAACATAATGCATCCTTATTTTCTCAATAAGGGCAATACAATCCACCTTTCTCAATTTGGACAACAGCAGACAGACCAATTAATGTTAATACAATCCAAATAACGTTAATTAATGTAGTTGGTGTAGTGCTGCACGGCAAGCAGACAAATTAAGTTTGACTTGTGTGCAGATATGGCAACCATTTTTGACAAATGGGCAGACTTGACCTGCAAGTGTTGGAAAATATATAAATAAAAGATGGTGATACTAAATAAATAAGGCCGTTTGATTTGCGAAATGTCTATTTTATTAGAAAAGAATTAGTTATTATGGGGAATAGAAGTGTATGGAATAAATTAGCTATTCATATTTCTTTGTTTGGTTGTAAGCTGGAATAGACTAGCTAATCTTATTCTTTGGTTTGGTACAATGCAATATGTTGGTGAATGAAATCATATTGTGACCAAATTTCCTAAAATACCTTTATAATACAAATACAATATATATTATTAATGACTTTCATTTTTTTAAAAAAAAACATAATCAACTTTACTATAATTTTTTTTTAAAAAAAAATTATGTCAGGTATGTGGCCTTTTTTTTTCGCAATTATGCTACAAAATTATTTATATAAAAAAAATATAGTTGGAGAAAAAAGAATCAAACTCAATCTTGAATTCAAAAAAATATAGTTAGAAAATGTACAGAGAATCAAAAGAAATCAAAAAACAGATTATATATTTGTATTTTATGAAAATTTTGTAGATTCTGTTTCTCCATCAAAGAAAAAAAAATTACAGAAAAAAAAAAAAAAAAGACAGAGAGACGGAGAGAAGAAAACCGGATAGAAACGGTACAGAAAATCAAAAGAAATAAAAAAAAATAATAATAAAAAATAAAAAAACTGAGGAACAGTACAGAGGAAGGGAGACGACACATAGAAAAAAAAAATCGTTTGCACTTGCAGAAAAACTGTACCAGAAGAATCAGAGAGAAAAGAGAAAGATAGAGAAAGAGAAAAAATGAAATATAGAGACAGAGAAAAGAGAAACAGAGAAACGGAGAAAACAGAAACAGAGAAAGAGAGAGAGAGAGAGAGAGAGAGAACGAAATATAGAAGAATCAGAGAGAGAGAGAAAGAAATTTAATCCCATAGGTGGGGTTTTTTGTGGCTATTTACACAATTAATTTAATCCTACGGGAAATGATTAGTTAAGCCACTCAAAAAGCTAACCCTGTGTGTATAGGATTAGTAGTCCCATGGGAATAGACCATTTCCAGAAATAGAGTGTTACCAAATAAATAACTAGTTATACCTAGTATTAACTAGTCCAATCTAATGGTCTATTCCACAAACCAAATGGGACCTAAAAGTTATTGTTTTTGGTTCATCTTTTCCCTTTTTCCTGAATAGAGAAAAAAAATGTAATGCATTTTGAATAATATTTTTAAAAAAATAAAAATGTTTTGATGTAACATAAAAATAAAAATTATTTTAAAATTTTTATATTTGAAGTTATTTGTTAATATTTTTGTTTTGAAAAGAAAAAATATAATAATTTAACCAAAAAAAAAATTTAAGTTATGCATTCATTGCACACACGATGCAAGTTAGAGTCACATCAATATGTAATTAAAAGACACGAATGCACCCTCAACTCGTTTTTTTTTTTTTTTTAATTTTTTTTTTTTTTTTAAGTAAGTAAAGGAAAGGTGTTACATGATTAAAATAAACACAAAAGGGGATGACATCCCAACAACAGAGTCCAAATGGTAAAAAAGTAACAAAGTCTGGATCCAGTAACAAAGTTCAACTGGTTACATGATTAAAATACAGTAACAAAGTCTGGATCCAGTTCAAAATGACCAAACAGCAGGTAATGATGATTGCGAATGAAACCAGAAGGACCATAAGTAAGCCGAGCCTATTCCAAGACCGCACAGAGAGGTACAAAGTGCAAAGAAACTTCGGAGAAGTCTGTTGCGGTAAAAACAACAACCACTATAAAATGGTTGTTGCTGAGCAGGCACTGTAGAGAACCAAATAGGAGCTGTTAAAGGACGTCTATCAGCAATAATCTCCACCTTAAGATCAAACCATATCGTGGCAGGGAGATAATAACCCACAAACAACAAGAAAAAACAGCAAAATAAAACATAAATTATAGACAAACAACAGCAAAAAAACAACAAAACAAGCACCCAACAATAGATCGGGTGCCTGCGAAGAACAGAACGGGCGCCGATGAGCAGTGAACGAATCGATGATCGGTTGGCAGAGAAGGAAAGCTAGGGAGCCAGTGAGGATGGAGGAAGCGCTCGATTAGCAGCAGGATCCAGTGTGTACAAAAATATGACACAAACAGAAGCATTAATTTGTTTACAATATCATTATCAAAGACAAACCTAATTTATTGTATTTTTTATTTTATTTAATTGTATTTCATAGTGGGTGGACCAAATACTGACAAACATAGCCAACCAAGATGGTTAAAACTGTGTGGTGTGATAAATCGAAGCCAGTTGTCAACAAATACATGCAATAAGTTATCTTTTCTTTTCTTTTTTTCTTTTTTTGTGAGTAATACAATACGTTTTCAATCGCCCAAATTTATACCGTTTGCTTTCTACTGTTGAGAAATATATGAAATGACAGGTTTTATCCTCAAAGCAAAGGGACCGAATCCTCTCCATTTTCTGGGGAGCCGGTCCCATATTTTACAATGATAGAGTAATTATTTAAATTTTTTTTGGACTTTTTTACCCTTGTAAAAAAGAGAACCAACTCCTCTCTATTTCCTTTGAAATGGAGAGGATTTTCTCCAAAGGAAAGATGGCACAACAATGGGATAAGCTTCTCCCTGCTCAGTCTTATCTTAACGTATCCTCTCCATTTCTTCCTTATCCCATGCCCCATTTTCTTATATTATTGTTACATAATACTTTATATATATTATTCAAGAATAAGAGTAGAAAAAAAGAATATATATATATATATATATATATATATTATTCAAGAATAATGCTACCTACTAAACAAACATCTCATAAATATTTTATAAAGTTGATGTGGTAGGACTTAGTAGTCATTGGATTGGCCATTGTTAAAACAAATTTGAGAAATGTTATGTGTTAATATATTTTTTTATATTTGATCAATCTCATCTTACAAATTAACCATTAGATTTGTGAACTTATGTGGGGTACAAATAAGTCAATGATGAACTCTACAAATCTAATGGTTGATCTATTAAATTTATAAGAAAATCTTGAAAGCTTATTAATCCATAGTATTTCTCAAAAAGATATAGTCAATTAGTGCTAGACCTTACTATATCAACTTTGTAAAATATTTATGGAATATTTGTGTGCTACGTACCATGTAGCATTTCTTAGTGCTAGACCTTATATATATATATGAGTAATGTTATAAGTCTTCCTAAAGTTCTCTTAAAGTCATCTCAAATGTGATGTGACTTTTAAAATTACCAATAAATCAAAAGTCAATAAATTACATCTCAAATTCAACGGTGATTTTAAAAGCCACATCACATTTGGGATGACTCTAAGAAGACTTTAGGAAAACTTATAGCCTTACTCTCTCTCTCTCTCTCTCTCTCTCTCTCTCTATACATATATAAACTTGCAGTCAATCATTATTGTTGGGCAACAAGCCCATGTAACCGACATATCCATTCACTAACCCGAGCTCACCAAATCATTGGCACGTAGGATTCTCTCCCACCCCACTTGGCCACGGCCTTCTTACTATTGAAATATATATAAAATATAAAATACTAAAATAAAAGAAAAAGAAAAGAGAGCGGAAGCAGATAGAGACGTATGGGCTACATCTTGTATATTCACTGTATCAATCAATATTACATAATTCTCTATTTATAGAGAGACAATGAGTAGTGACCAAGAAACCCAAATTAAACCCTAAAATACATAAGGAAATAAATAAACCCTACATTACAAATTAAATAACGGAAATATAAAATATTTTAATAAAGGAAATAATATATTCTAACATCCCCCCTCAAACTCAAGGCGTAAGCTTGAGTTTGGAAAAGAGAATAAATTGAAGGCATCCTGAAGTCGATAGTTGGATCAAGACAATGCCGGCGAGAAAGGCTGAAAGTGACGGCCGGAGAAATACCGGAGAACAGAGACAAGCTGCTAAAAGAATCCGGTTAAGGGCCAAGCCGCAACTGACAATGACGGTCGAAGAACGAAAACTAATCATTAAATCCCTTGAAGGGCCAAACCACATTGTGCCAGAATTCGCCCATAACAAAGACGAGAAAGGCTGAAAGTGACGGCTGGAGAAATACCGGAGAACGGAGACAAGCCACTAAAAGAATCCGGTGAAGGGCCAAGCCGCAACTGACAATGAGGCCGGAGAACGAAAACTAGCCGTTAAAATTCCCGTGAAGGGCCAAAACCGCATTGTGCCAAGATTCGCCAATGAATAAAGCCGTGGATCACAACAGAATTAAGAGATCATCAGAAGAGAATGCTAGAAAACACCATAGAAACATCATAAGACTTTTATTGAAAGCCACAGAAACAGAAACGTGGCTCTGATACCATGTTGAAATATATATAAAATATAAAATACTAAAATAAAAGAAAAAGAAAAGAGAGCGGAAGCGGATAGAGACGTATGGGCTACATCTTGTATATTTACTGTATCAATCAATATTAGATAATTCTCTATTTATAGAGAGACAATGAGTAGTGACCAAGAAACCCAAATTAAACCCTAAAATACATAAGGAAAGAAATAAACCCTACATTACAAATTAAATAACGGAAATATAAAATATTCTAATAAAGGAAATAATATATTCTAACACTTACCACTGGGACAATCTTCATAACCAGTTAACCACCTTGTGAGCCCTCAATCTTGACCACCATGTGGATGAAGCAACAATAAGTAGTTGATGTAGACCACATTCTTTGGGATTACATGAAGAAGACCCAAGCAGATAGGAGTGTGAAAACGCTCAGAGGAGTCAAGACAAGAGCTCAGACATGAGCAAAGAGGCAGTCAATACAGCCTTAGGAGTCACCGTCTGGATTGACCTTCATCCCGTCCGGACATGCCTGCTCTCCGTCCGAACGGCCTATATTATGTTTCAGTTTCCTAGTCGGTTTAGATTTCCTTTTCCGTTTCGGAGATGAGTTTCAATAGGTCCGTACGGACGGCCAGTTGTCTTCCGTAACCGTAGTTTTATTTTTAGTTGTTTTTGTAGCCGTAGTTTCAAAGCCGTAGTTTTCATTTGTTAAGGGTTTCGTCCAAACAAGGGTATGTCCCGTCAGGACAGCCTACGTAGCTTTTCAAATCCGATTTCAATTCGTAGTTCTCTTATAGTTAGGAGTTTTGGGGCTATAAATAGATGCTTAGAGCCCTGAAAATGTAGCTTTGAATTATTATTTGGTTTTCATCAATAAGAATACTCAGAGTTGAGTTTCTTCGTTGTTTTCCTTTAATTCCTAGATAGCATCTAGTGTTTTTAAGAAGATTTATTTGATTTGTTGATAGTCTCACAATATAAGGAATATTTATCCATTTTTTTTGCTGTATTTCTTGTCCATCACTCAGCCTAGTAGTTGAGGGCGGCAAACCCTTATAAAAGGAAACTCAAAGCCAAGTAAACTAGACTTTCATCTCCTCTCAAAACTTTGTCTTATTTCTTTCTTTTTTTTCTTTTTTTTTTTTTTAAGTCATTTCTGATATACATATTGACTTAAACATCATAGTCATTCTTATCGGCCCACACCAACAAGCTCGTTATAGGTGCTTTTGATTGATACTCTGGCACATGAAAAATTGTTCTAACAATTATTATGATTTTTGGTAGTTATTTGATTTAAACACAAACCAAGAGACCACATGGGAGGGCCAGTTTTTTTTTAACAAATCAGCTTCCATTAAAGCATAAAAAGATTAGATGACAGACACATAAAGCTAAAGACTAACTTGTCTCTAAGAGTTAGCTCAATTGGTTATGACCATACTTAATGAAGCGAATATCACTAGTTCGAATATTTCTCTCCTCTCTTGTACGGATATGTTAAAAAAAAAAAAAAAAATAGAGAGACTAAAGATTAACTTAGACAAATTAACCCAATCCAGACGGGTCAGAAACTCCTCAAAGCAGGTGAAAGTGGAAAAACACATCTGCGAATACAGCTCAAAAAAACCTTTGCCGCGGTGCAATCTGATGGAAACAACCATTGAGATACATGGAACTTGGAATGAAGCCTTTCCCATCTGTGCTGGGGTTATTTCTTAGAGTGCAGCCTCGACAGACCCCATCTGCAACTCTGCCTTTGTATGTCCTACAGCACCAGCACCAGCACCTTCGATTGGAGTCATTGGATGCCCTGTTTACAATGGCAGACAAAAAAAAAAATCTTGCAAGGAAATGCTCTGAATGTTATCTAAGAATGGCAACATGTCCCACTTTTCTTGGTACCTACACCTGCAACATCGTAACCTATCATTCAACTCCTGCCTGCAACCTCTAGAGTCTTAGTTTTTTTTTTTTTTAAGAACTCTACAGTCTTAGTTGAGTGCAACACAATCTCTGCCATGCCCTCAACCTTTCTTGGCTTATCACCCTTACAAAATTCTTATTTAAATAGAGATAGGCTTAGGGTCTAATTCCGACCAAACCATTTTCTTGGGAAATTAACTCTGAAAATAGTTTATTTATTTGAAGAAAAAAAAATACTACTTTTTCAAAAATAAATTTTATTTTGGGACTTTCTAGATTTTAAAACGTTTTCCTTTTAGACTCAAAAAAAAAAAAAGCTTATTACTTATTTTTATTTTAGAAACTTCCAAAAATTCCATAAACTCTTAATATTATTCCTAAGCTTTTCTAATTAGGGGAATCAGCAAGATTGGCCCATATGGACCTTCTCTTAACTAGTTTATAGTTTTTAAAGCCTAAGAACACCCAATTGGGCTTAACTTCACACTTAACTAGTTTAGGCCCAATTAGCTACAAACGCCCCTTAGTACCCAAAACCAAAATTAGAGGGATTAAACATGTGTTCTAACAAATTTTCATAAACTTCATGCAATTCAATCAAATTAGTAGATATGTGTAGGATTTTTTCATGAAAAATCAATGCAATGCGAACCTAAAAATTGCTTAGAACACTTAGAAATTATGCACTTTAATTTAAAATTTAATTTCAGGACCTTGGAATTGAATTTTTGGCCTCTAGATTTTCTATCTAGACTGTAAATTCACTCCCTAAATCAGTTTTTTTTAAAATTATTTTTGATCACCATGATGATAGAGATCAAAATAATTTAAAACTTATTTTTAGGAAAAATTTACAAATTGTGACATGGCCTTGGGGTGTGTGGCTAGGGCTAGGGTTCTTATTAAAATATTGGGGAAAATTCACTTTACCCCCTTGAAGTTTCAGGAGTTTTTCAATTCGAACCCCAATATTTAAAAATTGGCAATATACCCCCTTAATGTTTCAAAAATTTTCAATTCAGACCCTCCGTTACTAATTTCTATTTAATTTGACGGAAATCATCCAACGTGCGTTTCATGTGAGATTTTGATGCCCTCTATTCCAATTTTGCCTTCATTAAAACCTATGAAATTACGTAACTACCTTCAATTTCATAGGTTTTAATGAGGGTAATTATGTAATTTCATAAATTTTAATGAAGGCAAAATTGGAATAGAGGGCATCAAAATCTCACTTGAGACGCACGTGGGGTGATTTCCCTCCAATTAGACAGAAATTAGTAACGGAGGGTCTGAATTGAAAATTTTTGAAACATTTAGGAAGTACATTGCCAATTTTTAAATATTGGGGTTCGAATTGAAAAACCCTTGAAACTTTAGGGAGGTAAAGTGAATTTAACCCTAAAATATTTTTCAAACTTTGTTCTATAAAATTGGCATGCTAGAATACTGCCTAATTAAAATAAAAATGTACATAACAAAGTTTTTATAAAACTATGCACATTCTTGCAACCATCCTCTATATTTCGAGCTAAAGGAAAAGTATCATTTTCTGGTCAAGATTTTATTTTATTTCATCTAACGGTATATATGATAACACGTGGTGAACATGTTGTGATGCCATTTAAAAATTTAAAATAATATGACATTATATACACAATTAACTGAAACAAAATGGAATCTTGATTGTGAAATAATTCCTCCCCATTTCATCCTTGTCCATTATGTTACGTGAATCCAATCTTTCTGGAGTAAGTATTAGGGTCCGTTACTTAAAAAAAAAAAAAAAAGTATTAGGGTCCATTTGGGATAACAGTTTCAATAAGTGCATTTTTAAAACTTACATTTTTTGGTAAAACATATTAAATTTTTTTTTATTATTATTAAATATTTGCTATGCGAAATTGTAATTTTAGTTTAAATTTGCGCTTTTTGGTGCTTATAGAAATCGCAAATTTTTTTTTATTATTATTTCAAATTAAGTGTTTTTTAAATCACAATTCCAGACCCTTTACGTTTATGATATATTTTAAAAACGCAAATTATTCTTATGAAATTGCAATCCAAACGCACCCATAAAAGTAAGAACAAGAGCTTATAACAAAGATAAGTGAAACCAAGAGGATAATGGACCAGAACAAAGTTAGCCCAACTTGCTACAAGGAACCCACCATTTGTAAGGCCCAGGTGCTAACTGGTTTCATGGGTTAGCACAATGGGCTGAACCCGAGCCTAGCCCAAGCCAAACCAGGCCATTTAGAGATGATCCATGACCCATCTCATCCATAGGTCCAACCATTTGCCTCAACTCTCAAGAAACCAAAGCAAAAGCAGTAGCGGCACCTCTCTGTCTCTGAGCTATGGCTCTGGAAGCGTACGCCTCGCGAAAC
Source organism: Corylus avellana (assembly GCF_901000735.1). Lineage (NCBI taxonomy): Eukaryota > Viridiplantae > Streptophyta > Magnoliopsida > Fagales > Betulaceae > Corylus > Corylus avellana. Next base: position 28,524,383 of record NC_081546.1, read on the forward strand.
CCAGACACCGTCCACACCGACGTGCTCTCCGAAGCCAGACAAGCTTGCTACAAGGTGGTCCTCTTTCTCTTCCCCTCTGCTTCATTGTGCTCATGCTCTGCTTTTGTTTCATATTTGTTGTTTAACTTTTGTTTCTTTTGGTCTTGGGGAACAAAACTCAGGCTCGCGATGCCTTCTATGCGTGTTTGGAAAAGGAATCCAACAAGGCACCCACGGAGATCGCTTCGGTGGGGCTGTTATACCCATCCGAGTGCAAAGGATCGAGGGCCGAGTTTGTGAAACACTGCCGGGCTTCTTGGGTAAAACAACTCCCATTCTTTCAATCATTGATTCACCTATGATTTTGTGTTAAATTTTAGGGCTCCTATTTCTTGGTTTTGAAAATTCTTTGTTTTGGCTTTGAAAAATGGTAGGTGAAACATTTTGATAGGCAGTACTGCCGGAACAGGAGGGTGCAGAGGCTTTTAGATGACAAGGACTCAAGGCGAGGTCCGTTGACGCTTCCACAGCCTTACACTTTCAAGTCCCCAAGTTAGAATTTTGGCTTTCTGGGCCTTCTTGAAATGCTGTTAGTTTTGTTGGGTATAGATGGATTTGCTGTACAGTGATGAAAGTATAGGATGCGTTGCCTTTCAATCTAAATTTTTATGGTCAATTATATGTAAGGAAAAAAGTATTTGTGCATGTTTTTTTGTGTGATTTTGATTGATTAATGCTTTTACGTTGGTTGGGGGTACTTAGCTTGTAGAAACTCAGTCAAGCTTTAGGAGCAAAAAGTAATGTAGTAGTATTTGAATGTTACCATCATTAGGTTGAGTTTATCGACTTTTGGCAGGGGTGTAAAGCTTCACTTGGCCCCTAATGAAGATGGAAGCAATTATCATGGTCTGTTATTGGGTGAATCTTGCATGCCGTATTGAAGTTAGTGCAAGGACCCTAGAACGGTTTTGAGGCTTGCAGGAATATCACCGCACAAGGAGTCTGTAACTGCTTGCTGTCCTTTGTTATTGGCATTAGAAAATAAATTGGAAAGTTGTGTATTTTGAACCCAACTACATATATTTTTTCCATGAAGAACAAAGCACATTTGAATTTGAGGATGTTATTTTTTACTTGAATGGTTTTTTAGTTGGTATACCCTTTTCAATTGTCCATTTCTTCCATGGTTTTAGTGCAACTAACCTATTGAGGCAAGTGTAAAATTGAATGAAGACCACTTTCCACGCGGTTATCATGTAGTTTTGTTGAGTTAGTTAAATACCTGTGTGCATAGTTTTGACATTATTCCTTTCGTTTTATGCTTATAAAATGAGTCATCCCATTTTTTTTTCTTGCTTTGAAATGTTCTCTTTATCAGTTTATTTCTTGGAAATTAAAGCCACATTATCAAAATTAACAAATGAACCAACGCCAGTGGCGACGTGTAGATGGAGAAGAGGGACACTTTGTTAAATTTTCAATGATGGCATGTGACTTTCAAACATGGTCTCAATCATGGAAATCTTTTTTCTCCTCTTCCAAGTAGTGTGATTAATTGAGAGTAACAAAATTTTTTTTTTGAAGGTAAAAGTGATCGAGTGACATGGTTAGCTTTAACCTAAGAGTTTCAACCTAGAAATAAATGATCTGGGAGACCAACCAAAGTGTCAGCATATTTCTCTATATATCAGAACTATCTTCCTATTTAAACTTAACCATTTGAAGTATGTTGTGCGGATGTATAAATCCTGTCCCTTTCTACTTTTACATAGCCATTTCTTTTGTTAAAGTATTATAAGTCATTTGACCTTTATTGGTTATCTGGACGTCAATCTTATTCACTGTGGGGGGGGGGGCTGGGGCTAGCCTCTACAGTTTATCTGCAAGTCAGTTTGTTCATTGTGAGGCTTCATTATCAAGAAGCAAGTGGCACTTCATTTGAGTGCTATAACGAGTATGGATGCTTTAAGAACAGTAATTTAGAACTTTGGAACAAGGGTGTGTTCACAGGAATCATGTTTCTGGTTTGGAGGTTTTCTAATTTTGTGGTTTATAAGAAATGACTTCCAAATGCACTTCGAACTGGATGTGAAGGTCTTCCCTCGTCCGGCTCTCTGACATCAGTTTTCTATTAGATCTTCCACAACAGTTAATTGGACTTGACTTTCTAGAGATTATTGAAACTATACCCTTGCTGGAAATGAATGAGATTTGATTTTTTTTCCCCTTTGATTTTTCATTGCTTTGTTTGATGAGATGTTTGCTTGTTTTCCAAACCTTAGTTTTATTTCGCCAATCTATGACTTCTTAATTTAGTTTGTAATTCTTTTACATTCCTGGGTTTGGAAAATGAATGCTGAAGGCATACTTTACAATTCAATTGCATGTATAGATGGACATAAGAGGGGACTTAATGTGACACGAATGAATGTTGTATTTGATCAGATTACAAATACAGGGTCTGTGCTAATGAAAATATGCATATATTTCATGTATTTGAGCGTCAACAATCTGCTTTAGTTAGGTTGTGTGTTTTTATTTTTTTTAAGATGTATAAGAATGAGAAGACTATGAATATGACCTGTGAGTGAGGCTTTCCATGTTAATGATTGTTGTTGGGATTATAGACCAAGAGAATGTCCTGTCCATAGCAAACATGAGGAAGGCAGCATCAGCTGCCTTTTGAGCTTGAAATTGAAATCCATACGGATGTATGAAGTTTAATTTGATATAACCTCATCATCAACATCTCTTAATTCTTATGATGCTGTTGACATAGATGCTAAAGTTGTGGTGGGCTAGATTCCTTCTAGGCACAGCTGCGTTTTACTAAAATTTATTAGCTTGTTATGGAACTTATAAGGGAAGGGCTACTTGCATTTTCTGAAGTTATGAAGAGCTCTGCATTGTTTTTGGTGATGGGGGCTGCCGTACAAATTGAATAGGTAGGTATGGCGATTTTGTATGCAACTAATTGAAAAAGACAATCGACTGTTTCTACCTAACAGTAGCAGTGCCTTTGTGTTTTGTTTTGGAGACTCCCACTAAGAGGCTAGTCTTTTCAATGACACATTGAAGATGATTACGTGATGAGAAATGATATTATTATTACAAATTTTTATGATGTGCTTTTCAGAAGCTTCTTGGGGTCCTTGCTGAAAAAGGGCAATGGAAAATGCTTTACCGCATTTAATTTCTAGGATAGTACTAAGAAATTGTCAAGAAAGAGAACTTAAACAGAATTTCCAAAATCAATGACCTTAAGGGTTCATATGAATTGCCCAACTCAGATGCTCACGCTAGGGAACAAAATTCTACTTCAAGCTCAAAGTTCAAACCCTGCAACCTGCCCTTATTTTTACCTGTCTCTATGAGGGATCTTTTGTGCTGTTAATAGACATCGCAGGTTTTATAGAAAGATGGCATAATTGAGGCATGAGTAGTGAGGGTGCAGGGTGCTTTATCATTGATTGGTGTCCAATGATCAGATGATGAAGTGCATTGCTCCATTGGGTGTTCTTTTGAAGTATTATTGCTATTTTACCTCTATAATATGTTCTATTCTTACCAAAAAAATAAAATTGCGGTTTTGCTGTTTGGAATTTCTGGGTTAATTATTTTCTTCTAATTCCTTCCTCACCAGTTTTTGGATCTGATCTCCATAATGCCATAGCCCACATGTGCAACCTTGTCCTTTGTCTCTTTTTTAAATGCCTCGTTCCATACCTCTTGCATGCCTATTCTTTGCTATATATTGGGCCTTGTAGGAGATCTTTAAAATTAAGCTCCCCTAAAAGGAGTTCAAGCATCAAGGAAATAGGCCTGAAGCAAATTCGTTGGAACAGTGTTGGCATGTAAAACAGATATTTTCTCTTGTTCACTGCATGGTTATGCTATTTTTTTAGAAGTCAGTTTCATTAAAATAAAATCTTGATCATTGGGTTTGTGATATATATGATGGTATGGATCTATTATATCATGAAATGAGAAATTAGATGAATTTGTTGTGTTTTATGAATATTATAAACTTATACATGCATGTACATGTGTGTGCCTCTCTCTCTCTCTGTCTCTCTCTCTCTCTCTCTCTCTCTCTCTCTCTATATATATATATATATATGCCATGAGCAGCTTAAAAAATAATATACATTGGCATATCTTATATGAGGCAGATAGTTCTATGTTGCATTGAGACCCCAAAGTAGTGGAGTACATGTCTCTCTCACATTGATATATAATAAGGGTTGCGTATATTGTGTAGTTTCATTTGGTGAATTTGAGGGTATTTGGTATGCATTTCAGTTTGTAGCTTCCACTCATATAACAATCATAGAATTGTTATGGATGTCTCCAGCTGTCAAATATATACTTAGTGTATCTTTCAGTATGTTCCTAAGGATGTCATCTACAGTGACATGAAGTAACATTTCACCTACTTAATTAGGGTTAGGACCTCTCTTTTGACAACTATGTAACATGGCTCTCTCCTCTATTGTAACAAAATCTCCCAATTTGGTCGATTAAACTAACATATATATTTTGAGCATGTGATTTTTACGCACATTCTTAATATAAATTGACATATGTCCTAGAAGCATATAATTATCATATGTTTTAAAAACAGATGTTAATTTAATAGACTGAGTTGAAAAAATTCTCTCTCACTCAATTGAACAAAAAATTTTGTCCTTCTAAACTTTATTTCTAGTTGTTGGCAAAGTATTTTAAACACTTTTTTTTCTTTTTTTTTCCATGATTGATGTTCTGTTCATTAGATTCTGTTTAGAGTTGCTTGTTGCGTGTGGTTTCTTGTTTATATTCTCTTCTTGACACCAAATTTGGTTTGTATATGGGTAACATGTGTCTCATCTTTTATTTGGCTAGTGTATTTATTTATTTACATATTATTATTATTTATTTATTTATTTATTTTTGCTCGGTAGTTTCTCAAAACCTTTCAACTCTGCAGCAAACCTGATGGCATCTTGGGAAGCCTTCATGTGCATCTTTCCTTGTTTGCTTTTATGCCACTTGGGATCTGGCCAGCGGAAACGGATCGTCTCCATTTGAAATTGAGAGTATTCATTTAGTGTAATTATGAGGATAAATTTGTCCAAAAAATTTACTCCTAAAAAAAGAAGGACAATATTACCGTTCTAAATGCACTAAATAGATACTCTTCATTTCATTTGGATCATTTTCCCTGGCGATACCCCTTACAATGTGTAACAAAAGTCCTGTAAAAGTGCTAGTTGAGTTATCATTCTTGAGGTTTAAAAATTGGTTACTAGTTTTAAATATTTTCCTATCATCAATGGCAATTCAGTGAACCACATACGATGCACGGATCGGGATCCCCTATAATCCCCGTGTTTGGATTGATCGGTATTCGATGATCTCTTCGATCAATCAATAGGGGGAAATAGTATCAACCAATTTCTAATAGGTGGTTAGTTTTAGGAGGTTGGTTTTAAGGGGCATTAGGATTGTGATACGTGTTCCTTATGCCCTATTAAGAGATACATGTTTCAATTCTAAGGGCTTATTTGAGATTACGTTTGAGGGGCCTAAAAGTGCTTTTAACACTCAAAAAGCCCGTTTGAAAAAAAAAAAAAAAAAGTACTCGTTTGGTAAAAAAAATTAAAAGTGTTTTTAAGGGTCCAAAAAACCTAAAAATGGCCAAAAACACTTTTGACAAAAACTTAAAAATGAAGCTTTTGTCCAAAAGCTCTTTTTGACTAAAAAACTCTATTTTTCAAACGCAATCCCAAACGGGCTCTAATGGATCCAAAAACTCGACCCAAGTCAAAGCCCCAAAACATGTAATTCCTACTTCTTCTTTTTTTTCTTTTTTCTTTTTTTTTTTTTCTTTTTTTTCTTTAAACCAATATTTTCTTTTCCCTTCTCAATTGGCAAAGGTCGGGAAAATTTGGAACCATGGGAAGAAAAAGGAAATTACAACCATGCTTTCACACCTGACTTCACGTAAGATTTGCGACATCATCGTCACTGGTCGTACAAAGTATGATGTGGGATTTTCATGCGCAGAAGAGTGTGGCTGTGAGTCTATGCCCCACACATGTTTTTAGCCTTTCCAACAAAATTAGTCGTTGCCCACTCTTCTAATCTTGTAAAATTCCACGATAGATCTTGGCTAACAATAATACCATATCACTAACGCATAATTATGAAACATGATTACTAACATTCACTAAATATTAGTTTATTGGAAAAACCATACTTACTTTTCTCATCAAACTTTCTATTTGCATTCACATTTCTTACTTTAAAAAGTGACGATCGATCTTCTTATACTATTGAATCTTTTCAGTTTTGTCCTATCTGCTAGCATTCCTTGTTAACTTGAACTAAAAATACATCACATGACCCAAATGTGACTTAAATTATCCATTATACTCCTATCAAACATGTCAAAAATACAACTACACCCTTAATTTTTATTTTTTTTATTTAAAAAAAAAAAAAAAAAAAACAAACAAACAATCTAGTCATGCAGACGTCTCTGGCTGTAGGTCTCCTTTCACAGTTTTTTTTGTTTTCTTTTTAAAAAAAAAATCTATAGGAATATATATAATGGATAATTTGAGTCACGTGCGAGTCGCATGATGTAATTTTCATATAAGTTAACAAAAAATGAAGATGGCAAATTATTTAAGGCATGGTAATTTGACAGATTGATTATCACTCTTTAAAGTTAAGAGGGTAATTGCAAAAAGTATGTAAATTTGTGTGTATGTTTTCTATGCTTTTGTTTAATTGTTGATGGATAAAATAAATGGTTAGGCAAAGATATATGCCGCCCCCACCTTGCGTCCGACAAAAAACACCACCTTATTCAAACAATACTTCCCCAAACGCAACTCTATATATTAAGATTGCTGATGGGGACTTTTTAATTTCTTAATTAGCAGGAGTATTAATCAAGTTAAGGTGGATTAAATTATGTAAAATGAGAATTTAATTCTATCTGATCACATAATTTTTTATATAAAGCATGCACGAAGTAGGGTGGTCAAAGTGGTGTTTACAATCAAGAAAAGATTGATTTAGACCTCCATAACTAGCAAATCACAGGCTTATATGTGTAAGTGGTCAATTTAATAATGCAGCCTTAGACCCCACTAAACAGATTTATATAGGGTTTTGAGTTGTGATTAGAACAAAAAATTCTTGAGGGAAACAAACAAAAAAAATCTCCAAAATCTAGGAAACATTTGTATTGGAATATGAATGCCTGATGAGCACGACAATGTGTTTTCTTGTTTCTTCTTTGATTAATGCTTCTAATCTTAATTATAGTGGGTTGCAAATGGGATCATCTTCCACTCACTTTACAAATTTCTGATGTGGTAGTGCGACCTGGCACTGCCACATCAGCTTCCCAGAAAAATTACTAATGTGACGCTGCTGCATCAGTTGAAAAAAAAATAATATATATTCAGCTTCTTTCGTGGCGATGATACCAACCAAACTTCGGAGTAGTTACAACCACCAGATAAAACGCTAGCTAGGAGTGGCCACGACAACCAAATCAAGTGGTTTGATCACCCCTGCGTGGTAGTTGGGAGTGATCCAATCAAGAGGAGGGTGGTGCAGTTTTTTTTTTTTCCTGACATGAAGAGAGTTGTAAAATAGTTGCAGCTTGCAAGTAGAGCATTACTCTTTACTCTTTTTTTTATTTTTTATTTTTTATTTTTTTATTTTTTAATTTAAAAGGCAAGAGGGGACGACCCAAGTGACTACTTTACCTAGTTGTGACCAATGTAGCACATGTTCGCTTGCAAAATTCAAACTCATACTTTAATGTATACTTGGCCACTTTGAAGATTTTCTTAAAACCATTGAACTACCACCTTATACAGTATATTACTCTTGCTTGATTACAAAGGTGGGTGGGCACTAGAATTATGTATTTACTTAATTTATTGCCCAAATGGTAATAAAAAATTCTTCTCGAAATTCCCTTCTTTAGGTTAAACCAAAAAGAAAAAAAGAAAAAAGAAAAAAGGAACTCTTCTGTGCATTATTGTCTTCACTTAGTTTTGTATATTTGATTTATTATTGCTCAATCACTCTCAAGTTTCATTTTCCAATCATCAAATCATGACCCTCATGTAATGGCACACTAATTGGTACAACACTAGGTGTATATTCCAAACACAGAGGCATCAAAATAATCTTTGCTTCATTCATTCAATCACATGAAACAAGACTAGCTGAATGATTTTCTTGGCATACTAGCTTTATTGTTCCTTTCACATTCTCTGGTCAACCCCAATTTTAAAACCCTTCATTTATTGCCAAGAACCATGCTAAAATGTTAGGAAAAATACTTGGATACTACAGTTTTTAGTTTACAAACTGAAGTGACAATTTTATTTTGGAATTTCCAAATGGAGGGGTTGCTATTTCAGAATTGATTTTTATCAGGAAAAACCACTAATCGCTTAGGCAGTTACAGTTAGCAGTTTTGGGTTTTAAAAAAACCGCTACCCGTATTATATAATATATATTATATTAATAGATATATAAAAATCTAGAAATGATGTCGTATGTAGTAGGGTATTATCATTGTAACTTTTTTAAAAAAAATTAATTAATTTTTTTCTTTAAAAAGTGGTTAGTAGTTATTAGGGTTATTATGCTAACTGTCGTTTAACTGCCTAGGCGGTTACAGTTAGCGGTTTTAACCAATAACTGCTAATCGTAACTGCATTTTCACTCCTCGGTGAAAGCAAGTGCATAGGAATAGTAGGAGAGAAGCCGAGAAAAGTCTGTCACGTGGATTGCTATATCAATTTGTAAATATAATAAGTGTCATATGAACTATTACATAACAGTTTATATTTTTAGTGTTAATATAATAAGTGTTACGTAGACTACCATTTTAATATGTAAGAAGCTTGATAGAAAACCTCACTTGTCATTAGTCAAAATAGAGAGGCAAGGGTGGGTGCACTAACTAGGGCATGTCAACCACTCCATTTTGTCTTGTTTTCTAGGTATTGAAATAATTAAACTTAGCTAGACAAGCGACTAATGGGATGTTCAAACTCAAGTTTGTTAGAAATTCAATTAATTTAAACTTGATTCATTAATCAATCCAATTAACTTAAACTTGACTTGATTCATGAATCAATCCAGACTCAAATTAAAAATAAATAAATAAAAATAAATAAATTAAAAAAAAAAACACATGAAAAAAATGCATCAAATGAACATAAAACATAAAAGCAATAATTTAATATTTACCAAACTAATTAATATTAAGCTTTTCAGTTTTAAGTCTCCTCAAGTCTATATATACCAAGTAAATGGAAAGTCTAATAAGCTAGTTTCCATTGAACCGAAGCTTGGATGTTTATCCAATTATCCACAAGCCAATATGTTCATAAGCATGTCGATGATTAAAATAATTTATTTATACTTAAGCAGTCTACAAAGCAAGCCTTAAAAGAAGGATAAAGTTTTCCTCTAAATTAATTAAGTTTGAAGAAATTCTTCTAATCGAGCCTATTAAATTGATATCTATTTTCTCACACATTTTTATAGATAATGTGAACATCACATCCATTTTAAACACACATTGAGTCTGTTCGTTCCTATGATTTAATATGCTAAAAGTGAAATTTTAAACAAAATCGTAGAAAGTGCATTGTTGTAAAGGAATGTGTTTTCAAATAGCAAGCAAATAGTGTAGTTTTTTAAAATGCTCCATTTTAAAAGCAAAATCACGATTTTAAAAGTCAAACTGTGATTTCATCAAATGCTTAACTGTATTTCTAACAATCGCATTTTCAAATCCCTGTTTTTTAAATCGCACGTTTTAAAACTGTAAATCCAAGCTGACCCTTAATAAAACATAAAACCACCTTAACATTAACAAGTTTTTTATGAGGCCAAAGTCCAAACGTACCTACAAAATACAAGCCAACTTTAAACATAATTTGTTTATTATAATTTATAAACAAAGGAAAGAAAAGCGACACGCCGTTGACTTAAAACTCTAATCCACAATGCACATAATTTTCTATGCATAGAGGAATCGAGAGAACCAGCCCAAAAGCAAATAGCTTTAGCAAAACAAAACAAAACCCACCACCCTTATCTATAAGCAAATCCTTAATTATTATTTAAGTTAATCCTAATCATATAATAATAAAATTTGGCCCGAACATGTGTCTCAATCCCAACCATCCAAACCCATGATAATAACATCTTAACAGCTTATATAAAAAACGCTTCCATTAGAAGTACTTAATATATAAGAACATGATACGTGATAGAGCCAAATGGCATTGGAAAAATAAAAAAATAAAAAGGAAACAACCAAAGCAAAATAAAATAAAATTAAGAAAACCTAAACCAACAACTAAAAAAGAAAAAAGCAAAGGGGGACATCTGGGGATTTTGTTTGTCGTTCGAGGTGGTGGTGGGTGGTTGTGGTGTTGGTGTCGAAGTTAGAGCTTTAGCCAAAGTCTACGGAAATACGGCGTCGTTAAGCAACTCTATAGCCAAGCCCCGAGGCATTATTTTCGTAGACTTCTTTCGGTTCTTTCTTTCTTTCTTTTCTTCTGTCTTCTCTAAAAAAAAGTGCTTTTTAAAGCGAACCCAAAAAAAGTCAGTCAACGCCGTGAAATCACGGCTTGGAAACGGAGGTGGCGTCCTTAACGGAAGCCTCGCCCCCGCCGTTACCCATAGTGGCTGACTGGACGGTCAACACGGACATGCTGGGCGAGGAGGGCCCCTCACCGTTGGATTGCACTAGTGGGTTGTTGTTGTTGTTGGTGGTGGCGCCGTTGATCATGGGGTTCCTGGAGTGACACGTGGCAGTGGAAATGGCGGTGGCGAGCGAGATGGGCATGAGGCAAAGGCCTTTCCCTTGCAGGTACTGCATGGCGGAGCCCATGTCCTCCTCCATGAGCTTGGCCACTTGGTGCTCGGTGACGGTGAGGCTGTCGTTAGACGACGCAGTTTGGTTGCCATTTGAGGTGCGAGCCATGGCCCCAGCTTGAATACAGTCACCACCACCCTACAAAGACAAGAAAAAAACGTTGTGAATGATTGCACGGAGGGACAGAGTTTGGAGAAAAAGAAAGGAAAACTAAATGTGAAAAGTTTTGCGAGGGGAATCTCAGAAAGTGGGCACGCGTGCTGCTTTTGCTTTGTCGTTTTGTGGTGATTGAGAATGTGAGAGAGAGAGAGAGGGCGAGTCGGCGACAGAGAGAGAGAGAGACAGTCCTTCATCTCTTACTGATGTGGGGCTAAATTAATCATAGTTAATGGGTGCTACCCTTAACTATATTTTCAGCATTTTATTCATTCTATTTTTTCCTATTATGGAAAGCAACTCATTTTTTTATTTTTTTATTTTGATGCTAATTTTAAAAAAAATTCTTCTAAACTGGGTTGAACGATCTCATATATGTTCTTAGAACGTGTGGTTTTCACAAAGTAATATTTTTCTTCACACTTAATTTTTCTTTTGTTTTATTTTTAAATAATTAAAATAAAAAGTTACTTAAAACACGCTAGATCAACGCACTCTCTTGTCCATAGCAGAAAATTAATGTGCCCAAATTAGAGAAAAACTTTTTGTGCTTTTGGTTATCGGTGACATGATGGGAACTTAACTTACACAGCATTATTGATCGATTTCTATAATAATAACGGGTTTTGAAATACCTCAGGTGACATATCAGCAACAAGGGGAGCAACAGCAGCTGCACCTCCCAATCTGCTCATGCTCAGAACCTGTGGAAACAAATATATAAAAGAGGGGAGCAATCAGCAATGGAATTCTAGTTTCAGAACCCCCCATACATACAACTTAATATAAACAATTATCAACATCTCATAAAACAATGTCAACCCCAAGGGGAATCCTTCCCATTTATTAAACAAACAGCAGTACAGAATAAACAAGAGAAACAGAAGGAGAGAGAGAGAGAGAGAGAAGCCTTTACTTTGACTTGAAGCTGGAGGAATTTTACGTAGTCTATGATCTCATCCAGCATTGAAGCCTTGTCTGTCTGTCATTCCAAAACCCCAGATCATTAACTTTAGCCACTCATTTATATTATCATATCAAATATATATTTAACAAACCAAATAACCCCTTCCCAGATCAGACAAGCCCTCAATTATCCAATATTATATATCATACCACAACCAAGTACCAACTTGGGTTTGGGAACAACTAATTAAGTACCAACACCAACTTACTCATCAAGATCCTCCCCATTTTAATTAAAACAAAAATGATTTGTTTGGTAGTTTATATTGAATCGTTAAAATGTTACCATGGACGCTACCCGTAAACTAAACACGAACTTAATACAAAATTAATGAATTGGGGTTGATCCGAACATGATACACGACATTTAATTAAATAATAATCTTATTTTTATATCTCATTAAGATGAAAACTCAAAGTCTAACGCCTTAACTTGACCCATTGAAGTTGTTGCATAAGGGGAAAAAAAAATACTATGCATTTATTTCACTATCAAAACCTCTCACACAGTGCTGCTCTATGCCAAACCGAGAGTTACAGGGGGGAAATAACCAAAATGGCCCTACAAAATCGTAAGAAATATTCCATGGACTTCACTCTCACCGCCGGTTACGGGGCTCATTATCAGCATTTCTTTAATTAATCACCACACTAATGACATAATTAAAAGAAATTGAATTAAATTAAGAGAGAATTATTATTTATTTATTTTTGTTTGTACCTTGTTGGCATTGGGAACGAGTTCCTGCAGGGCTTTCATTCTCTCTGCGATTCTCTCCCTCCGTAACTGCCACATACCAAAACCACCCACAACAATTTCAGAGAGAATAAGAAACGAACAAAACCCAACATCAGTTTCCCTTTGGTTGCTTTGAAAACGTAAGAAAACTCACAAAAAAAGACAAAAAAAAAAAAACGAGGAACCAAAATAGAACATAACCCAGGTCTCAATTATTGGTCTTGTTCATTTTCTGGGAAACCAAACAGGGTGGGTGAGAAAGCAAAAGGAGAATCCAAAAAGTCAGAGGAACCGTACTCTTTCGGCGATGCTGTGTGGGTCAGTGGCTTGTCCTCGACGAGCCCTCACCCTCTGCCTGGGCTGACCCGGTGCACTCCCAGCCGAGCCACTCGCTGGACCTTGGTTCATCACAGCGCCACCCGGAGCCCCGTAGTTCTGCCCCTGAACCGGTCCACCCTGTGAAATTAACCAAATTAAGGAAAAGAAGAATAAAAACCCAAAAAAAAAAAAAAATCGAACCAGTCAAATTAGACGTACCTGAGGGTGGTGAAAATGCTGAGGCTGGTTCTGAGTCTGACCCGACCCGTGAATAGATCCAGCGAACCCGTTATACAGAGCTTGAACCGAACCCTCGCCACCCTGCGAAACAAAGAAAATCACCCTCATAATTCACAATTATTTCCATTAATACCTCTCACAAACGGTTTTTCTCTGCGAAAGTAACTCACAGGATTGGGAGCTTTGAACGGCGAGGACCCATCAACGACGTCGTCTGAACCCCCAAGAGACAGGGGCATGGGAATCATCCCGGAGTCTCCGGCGCCGGCGCCGGCGACGCCACGGGACATCAAGAGCTGGTGCTGGAGCATCATCGCAGCCGCGGCCGCAGCCGTGGCAGAGGGAGACTGCGAGGACTTGGGGGGCCCGCTAATCTGGTGGTTGCGGAGCTTGGAGGCGAGGGTGGCTGAGTCGTCGAAGTGGAAAGCGACATTGTTGTCGGGGTTAGACGGCGGCGTTTCGTCTGAGAGGTCGCGGGGCTTGAGGTCCCAGGAGGGGGTCTTGGTGGGGTTGAGGTCCCAGGAAGGAGGAGGCATGGTGGAGAACATTTGCTCGAGAAAGTCGTCGTGGGTGGTGGGGTCGTAGTGGTGGTGAATCTGGGAGCTCTGGATCTGTTGCGACGGTTGCTGCTGCTGTTGTAGGTGGTGGTGGTGG
>NC_081546.1:28538449-28542291 GCF_901000735.1 Corylus avellana
TCCTAGAAGCATATAATTATCATATGTTTTAAAAACAGATGTTAATTTAATAGACTGAGTTGAAAAAATTCTCTCTCACTCAATTGAACAAAAAATTTTGTCCTTCTAAACTTTATTTCTAGTTGTTGGCAAAGTATTTTAAACACTTTTTTTTCTTTTTTTTTCCATGATTGATGTTCTGTTCATTAGATTCTGTTTAGAGTTGCTTGTTGCGTGTGGTTTCTTGTTTATATTCTCTTCTTGACACCAAATTTGGTTTGTATATGGGTAACATGTGTCTCATCTTTTATTTGGCTAGTGTATTTATTTATTTACATATTATTATTATTTATTTATTTATTTATTTTTGCTCGGTAGTTTCTCAAAACCTTTCAACTCTGCAGCAAACCTGATGGCATCTTGGGAAGCCTTCATGTGCATCTTTCCTTGTTTGCTTTTATGCCACTTGGGATCTGGCCAGCGGAAACGGATCCTCTCCATTTGAAATTGAGAGTATTCATTTAGTGTAATTATGAGGATAAATTTGTTCAAAAAATTTACTCCTAAAAAAAGAAGGACAATATTACCGTTCTAAATGCACTAAATAGATACTCTTCATTTCATTTGGATCATTTTCCCTGGCGATACCCCTTACAATGTGTAACAAAAGTCCTGTAAAAGTGCTAGTTGAGTTATCATTCTTGAGGTTTAAAAATTGGTTACTAGTTTTAAATATTTTCCTATCATCAATGGCAATTCAGTGAACCACATAGGATGCACGGATCGGGATCCCCTATAATCCCCGTGTTTGGATTGATCGGTATTCGATGATCTCTTCGATCAATCAATAGGGGGAAATAGTATCAACCAATTTCTAATAGGTGGTTAGTTTTAGGAGGTTGGTTTTAAGGGGCATTAGGATTGTGATACGTGTTCCTTATGCCCTATTAAGAGATACATGTTTCAATTCTAAGGGCTTATTTGAGATTACGTTTGAGGGGCCTAAAAGTGCTTTTAACACTCAAAAAGCCCGTTTGAAAAAAAAAAAAAAAAAGTACTCGTTTGGTAAAAAAAATTAAAAGTGTTTTTAAGGGTCCAAAAAACCTAAAAATGGCCAAAAACACTTTTGACAAAAACTTAAAAATGAAGCTTTTGTCCAAAAGCTCTTTTTGACTAAAAAACTCTATTTTTCAAACGCAATCCCAAACGGGCTCTAATGGATCCAAAAACTCGACCCAAGTCAAAGCCCCAAAACATGTAATTCCTACTTCTTCTTTTTTTTCTTTTTTCTTTTTTTTTTTTTCTTTTTTTTCTTTAAACCAATATTTTCTTTTCCCTTCTCAATTGGCAAAGGTCGGGAAAATTTGGAACCATGGGAAGAAAAAGGAAATTACAACCATGCTTTCACACCTGACTTCACGTAAGATTTGCGACATCATCGTCACTGGTCGTACAAAGCATGATGTGGGATTTTCATGCGCAGAAGAGTGTGGCTGTGAGTCTATGCCCCACACATGTTTTTAGCCTTTCCAACAAAATTAGTCGTTGCCCACTCTTCTAATCTTGTAAAATTCCACGATAGATCTTGGCTAACAATAATACCATATCACTAACGCATAATTATGAAACATGATTACTAACATTCACTAAATATTAGTTTATTGGAAAAACCATACTTACTTTTCTCATCAAACTTTCTATTTGCATTCACATTTCTTACTTTAAAAGACGATCGATCTTCTTATACTATTGAATCTTTTCAGTTTTGTCCTATCTGCTAGCATTCCTTGTTAACTTGAACTTAAAAAATACATCACATGACCCAAATGTGACTTAAATTATCCACTCCTATCAAACATGTCAAAAATACAACTACACCCTTAATTTTTTTTTTTTTTTTATTAAAAAAAAAAAAAAAAATTCTAGTCATGTAGGTCTCATTTCACAGTTTTTTTTTTAAAAAATTTTATTTAATTTTATTTTTTAAAATCTATAGGAATATATATAATGGATAATTTGAGTCACGTGCGAGTCGCATGATGTAATTTTCATATAAGTTAACAAAAAATGCTTACAATAACGAAGATGGCAAATTATTTAAGGCATGGTAATTTGACAGATTGATTATTACTCTTAAAAGTTAAGAGGGTAATTGCAAAAGGTATGTAAATTTGTGTGTATGTTTTCTATGCTTTTGTTTAATTGTTGATGGATAAAATAAATGGTTAGGCAAAGATATATGCCGCCCCCACCTTGCGTCCGACAAAAAACACCACCTTATTCAAACAATACTTCCCCAAACGCAACTCTATATATTAAGATTGCTGATGGGGACTTTTTAATTTCTTAATTAGCAGGAGTATTAATCAAGTTAAGGTGGATTAAATTATGTAAAATGAGAATTTAATTCTATCTGATCACATAATTTTTTATATAAAGCATGCACGAAGTAGGGTGGTCAAAGTGGTGTTTACAATCAAGAAAAGATTGATTTAGACCTCCATAACTAGCAAATCACAGGCTTATATATGTAAGTGGTCAATTTAATAATGCAGCCTTAGACCCCACTAATCAGATTTATATAGGGTTTTGAGTTGTGATTAGAACAAAAAATTCTTGAGGGAAACAAACAAAAAAAATCTCCAAAATCTAGGAGACATTTGTATTGGAATATGAATGCCTGATGAGCACGACAATGTGTTTTCTTGTTTCTTCTTTGATTAATGCTTCTAATCTTAATTATAGTGGGTTGCAAATGGGATCATCTTCCACTCACTTTACAAATTTCTGATGTGGTAGTACACCAGCCTCCCAGAAAAATTACTAATGTGACGCTGCTGCGTCAGTTGAAAAAAAATAATATATGTTCAACTTCTTTCGTGGCGATGATACCAACCGAACCTCGAAGTAGTTACGACCACCAGATGACACGCTAGCTAGGAGTGGCCACGACAACCAAATCAAGTGGTTTGACCACCCCTGCGTGGTAGTTGGGAGTGGCCCAATCAAGAAGAGGGTGGTGCAATCTTTTTTTTCCTGACATGATAGAGGGTTGTAAAATAGTTGCAGCTTGCAAGTAGAGCATTACTTTTTTTTTATTTTTTTTTATTTTTTTATTTTTTTTATTTAAAAGGCAAGAGGGGACAACCCTAGTAGCTACTTTACCTGGTTGTGACCAATGTAGCACATGTTCGCTTGCGGAATTCAAACTCATACTTTAATGTGTATTTGGCCACTTTGAAGATTTTCTTAAAACCATTGAACTACCACCTTATACAGTATATTACTCTTGCTTGATTACAAAGGTGGGTGGGCACTAGAATTATGTATTTACTTAATTTATTGCCCAAATGGTAATAAAAAATTCTTCTCGAAATTCCCTTCTTTAGGTTAAACCAAAAAGAAAAAAAGGAAAAAAGAAAAAAGGAACTCTTCTGTGCATTATTGTCTTCACTTAGTTTTGTATATTTGATTTATTATTGCTCAATCACTCTCAAGTTTCATTTTCCAATCATCAAATCATGACCCTCATGTAATGGCACACTAATTGGTACAACACTAGGTGTATATTCCAAACGCAGAGGCATCAAAATAATCTTTGCTTCATTCATTCAATCACATGAAACAAGACTAGCTGAATGATTTTCTTGGCATACTAGCTTTATTGTTCCTTTCACATTCTCAGGTCAACCCCAATTTTAAAACTCTTCATTTATTGCCAAGAACCATGCTAAAATGTTAGGAAAAATAGTTGGATACTACAGTTTTTACTTTACAAACTGAAGTAACAATTTTTATTTTGGAATTTTCAAATGGAGGGACTGCTATTTCAGAATCGATTTTTATTAGGAAAAACCATTAAT
>NC_081546.1:28542467-28637984 GCF_901000735.1 Corylus avellana
TAAAAAAAAATTAATTTTTTTCTTTAAAAAGTGGTTAGTGGTTAGGGTTATTATGCTAATTGCCGTTTAACCGCCTAGGCGGTTACGGTTAGCGGTTTTAGCCAAAAACTGCTAACCGTAATTGCATTTTCACCCCTCGATGAAAGCAAGTGCATAGGAATGCTAGAAGTAGGAGAGAAGCCGAGAAGAGTCTGTCACGTGGATTGCTATATCAATTTGTAAATATAATAAGTGTCATATGAACTATCACATAACAATTTATATTTTTAGTGTTGATATAATAAGTGTTACGTAGACTACCATTTTAATATGTAAGAAGCTTGATAAAAAACCTCACTTGTCATTAGTCAAAATAGAGAGGCAAGCATGGGTGCACTAACTAGGGCATGTCAACCACTCCATTTTGTCTTGTTTTCTAGGTATTGAAATAATTAAACTTAGCTAGACAAGCGACTAATCGGATGTTCAAACTCAAGTTTGTTAGAAATTCAATTAGTTTAAACTTGATTCATTAATCAATCCAATTAACTTAAACTTGACTTGATTCATGAATCAATCCATGCTCAAATTAAAAACAAAAAAAAAAAAAAATGAAAAAAAACTAATGAAAAAAAGGCATCAAATGAACATCAAACATAAAAGTAATAATTTAATATTTACCAAACTAATTAATATTAAGCGCTCAGTTTCCTCTAGTCTATACCAAGTAAATGGAAAGTCTAATAAGCTAGTTTCCATTAAACCGAGGCTTGGATGTTTATCCAATTATCCACAAGCCAATATGTTCATAAGCTTGTTTATGATTAAAATAATTTATTTATACTTAAGCAGCCTACAAAGCAAGCCTTAAAAGAAGGATAAAGTTTTCCTCTAAATTAATTAAGTTTGAAGAAATTCTTCTAACCGTGCCTACTAAATTGACATCTATTTTCTCACACATTTTTATAGATCATGTGAACTTCACATCCATTTTAAACACACATCAATTTAAAGTCTATTCGTTCCTATGACTTAATATGCTAAAAGTAAAATTTTAAACAAAATAGTAGAAAGTGCATTGTTGTGCACAAGCAAATAGTGCGTTTTTAAAAATGCTTAGTTTTAAAAGCAAAACCACGATTTTAAAAGTCAAACTGTAATTTCATCAAACGCTTAACTGCATTTCTAACAATCGCATTTTTAAATCCCTGTTTTTTAAATCGTAAGTTTTAAAATTGTAAATCCAAGCTGACCCTTAATAAAACATAAAACCACCTTAACATTAACAAGTTTTTTATGAGGCCAAAGTCCAAACGTGCCTACAAAATACAAACCAACTTTAAACGTAATTTGTTTATTATAAACAAAGGAAAGAAAAGCGACACGCCGTTGACTTAAACTCTAATCCACAATGCACATAATTTTCTATGCATAGAGGAATCGAGAGAACCAGCCCAAAAGCAAATAGCTTTAGCAAAACAAAACAAAACCCACCACTCTGATCTATAAAGAAATCCTTAATTATTATTTAAGTTAATCCTAATCATATAATAATAAAATTTGGCCCGAACATGTGTCTCAATCCCAACCATCCAAACCCATGATAATAACATCTTAACAGCTTATATAAAAAACGCTTCCATTAGAAGTACTTAATATATAAGAACATGATACGTGATAGAGCCAAATGGCATTGGAAAAATAAAAAAATAAAAAGGAAACAACCAAAGCAAAATAAAATAAAATTAAGAAAACCTAAACCAACAACTAAAAAAGAAAAAAGCAAAGGGGGACATCTGGGGATTTTGTTTGTCGTTCGAGGTGGTGGTGGGTGGTTGTGGTGTTGGTGTCGAAGTTAGAGCTTTAGCCAAAGTCTACGGAAATACGGCGTCGTTAAGCAACTCTATAGCCAAGCCCCGAGGCATTATTTTCGTAGACTTCTTTCGGTTCTTTCTTTCTTTCTTTTCTTCTGTCTTCTCTAAAAAAAAGTGCTTTTTAAAGCGAACCCAAAAAAAGTCAGTCAACGCCGTGAAATCACGGCTTGGAAACGGAGGTGGCGTCCTTAACGGAAGCCTCGCCCCCGCCGTTACCCATAGTGGCCGACTGGACGGTCAACACGGACATGCTGGGCGAGGAGGGCCCCTCACCGTTGGATTGCACTAGTGGGTTGTTGTTGTTGTTGGTGGTGGCGCCGTTGATCATGGGGTTCCTGGAGTGACACGTGGCAGTGGAAATGGCGGTGGCGAGCGAGATGGGCATGAGGCAAAGGCCTTTCCCTTGCAGGTACTGCATGGCGGAGCCCATGTCCTCCTCCATGAGCTTGGCCACTTGGTGCTCGGTGACGGTGAGGCTGTCGTTAGACGACGCAGTTTGGTTGCCATTTGAGGTGCGAGCCATGGCCCCAGCTTGAATACAGTCACCACCACCCTACAAAGACAAGAAAAAAACGTTGTGAATGATTGCACGGAGGGACAGAGTTTGGAGAAAAAGAAAGGAAAACTAAATGTGAAAAGTTTTGCGAGGGGAATCTCAGAAAGTGGGCACGCGTGCTGCTTTTGCTTTGTCGTTTTGTGGTGATTGAGAATGTGAGAGAGAGAGAGAGGGCGAGTCGGCGACAGAGAGAGAGAGAGACAGTCCTTCATCTCTTACTGATGTGGGGCTAAATTAATCATAGTTAATGGGTGCTACCCTTAACTATATTTTCAGCATTTTATTCATTCTATTTTTTCCTATTATGGAAAGCAACTCATTTTTTTTTCTTTTATTTTGATGGTAATTTTTAAAAAATTCTTCTAAACTGGGTTAAACGATCCCATATATGTTCTTAGAACGTGTAGTTTTCACAAAGTAATATTTTTCTTCACACTTAGTTTTTCTTTTGTTTTATTTTTAAATAATTGAAATAAAAAGTTACTTAAAACACGCTACATCAACGCACTCTTTGTCCATAAGAGAAAATTAATGTGCCCAAATTAGAGAAAAACTTTTTGTCCTTTTGGTTATCGGTGACATGATGGGAACTTAACTTAGACAGCATTATTGATCGATTTCTATAATAATAACGGGTTTTGAAATACCTCAGGTGACATATCAGCAACAAGGGGAGCAACAGCAGCTGCACCTCCCAATCTGCTCATGCTCAGAACCTGTGGAAACAAATATATAAAAGATCGAGGGGAGCAATCAGCAATGGAATTCTAGTTTCAGAACCCCCCATACATACAACTTAATATAAACAATTATCAACATCTCATAAAACAATGTCAACCCCAAGGGGAATCCTTCCCATTTATTAAACAAACAGCAGTACAGAATAAACAAGAGAAACAGAAGGAGAGAGAGAGAGAGAAGCCTTTACTTTGACTTGAAGCTGGAGGAATTTTACGTAGTCTATGATCTCATCCAGCATTGAAGCCTTGTCTGTCTGTCATTCCAAAACCCCAGATCATTAACTTTAGCCACTCATTTATATTATCATATCAAATATATATTTAACAAACCAAATAACCCCTTCCCAGATCAGACAAGCCCTCAATTAGCCAATATTATATATCATACCACAACCAAGTACCAACTAGGGTTTGGGAACAACTAATTAAGTACCAACGCCAAGTTACTCATCAAGATCCTCCCCATTTTAATTGAAACAAAAATGATTTGTTTGGTAGTTTATATTGAATCGTAAAAATGTTACCATGAACGCTACCTGTAAACTAAACACGAACTTAATACAAAATTAATGAATTGGGGTTGATCCGAACATGATACACGACATTTAATTATACAATAATCTTATTTTTATATCTCATTAAGATGAAAACTCAAAGTCTAACGCCTTAACTTGACCCACTGAAGTTGTTGCATAAGGGGTAAAAAAAAAATACTATGCATTTATTTCACTATCAAAACCTCTCACACAGTGCTGCTCTATGCCAAACTGAGAGTTACAGGGGGGAAATAACCAAAATGGCCCTACAAAATCGTAAGAAATATTCCATGGACTTCACTCTCACCGCCGGTTACGGGGCTCATTATCAGCATTTCTTTAATTAATCACCACACTAATGACATAATTAAAAGAAATTGAATTAAATTAAGAGAGAATTATTATTTATTTATTTTTGTTTGTACCTTGTTGGCATTGGGAACGAGTTCCTGCAGGGCTTTCATTCTCTCTGCGATTCTCTCCCTCCGTAACTGCCACATACCAAAACCACCCACAACAATTTCAGAGAGAATAAGAAACGAACAAAACCCAACATCAGTTTCCCTTTGGTTGCTTTGAAAACGTAAGAAAACTCACAAAAAAAGACAAAAAAAAAAAAACGAGGAACCAAAATAGAACATAACCCAGGTCTCAATTATTGGTCTTGTTCATTTTCTGGGAAACCAAACAGGGTGGGTGAGAAAGCAAAAGGAGAATCCAAAAAGTCAGAGGAACCGTACTCTTTCGGCGATGCTGTGTGGGTCAGTGGCTTGTCCTCGACGAGCCCTCACCCTTTGCCTGGGCTGACCCGGTGCACTCCCGGCCGAGCCACTCGCTGGACCTTGGTTCATCACAGCGCCACCCGGAGCCCCGTAGTTCTGCCCCTGAACCGGTCCACCCTGTGAAATTAACCAAATTAAGGAAAAGAAGAATAAAAACCCCAAAAAAAAAATCGAATAAGTCAAATTAGACGTACCTGAGGGTGGTGAAAATGCTGAGGCTGGTTCTGAGTCTGACCCGACCCGTGAATAGATCCAGCGAACCCGTTATACAGAGCTTGAACCGAACCCTCGCCACCCTGCGAAACAAAGAAAATCACCCTCATAATTCACAATTATTTCCATTAATACCTCTCACAAACGGTTTTTCTCTGCGAAAGTAACTCACAGGATTGGGAGCTTTGAACGGCGAGGACCCATCAACGACGTCGTCTGAACCCCCAAGAGACAGGGGCATGGGAATCATCCCGGAGTCTCCGGCGCCGGCGCCGGCGACGCCACGGGACATCAAGAGCTGGTGCTGGAGCATCATCGCAGCCGCGGCCGCAGCCGTGGCAGAGGGAGACTGCGAGGACTTGGGGGGCCCGCTAATCTGGTGGTTGCGGAGCTTGGAGGCGAGGGTGGCTGAGTCGTCGAAGTGGAAAGCGACATTGTTGTCGGGGTTAGACGGCGGCGTTTCGTCTGAGAGGTCGCGGGGCTTGAGGTCCCAGGAGGGGGTCTTGGTGGGGTTGAGGTCCCAGGAAGGAGGAGGCATGGTGGAGAACATTTGCTCGAGAAAGTCGTCGTGGGTGGTGGGGTCGTAGTGGTGGTGAATCTGGGAGCTCTGGATCTGTTGCGACGGTTGCTGCTGCTGTTGTAGGTGGTGGTGGTGGTGATGATTGTGAAGGTCTTGGAGGGAGATTTGAGGTGGGTTCAGGAGGGAGTTCATTCCTTGCATTTCTCTGCTGCACGGTTGCATATCTTCCTCACCAAGAATCAAATTATTTGAGAACAAGAAAGAAAGAGAAAGAGAAAGAGGAGAATGAGAGAGAGTTTAGTTGAATGGTAAGTGAAGGAAACAGAGGGATGGCATTTGAGAGGTGATCAAGCTCTGTGTGTCGCTGTGTTTCTCTTTCTCTTGCTCTGTCTAGCTCTGTTGGATGTTATGTTGGGGATATATAAATAGTTGAGCTTCTTTGTTTGGTGCTTTCTGATTTGCTAGGTTTTGTTTCTCTCTCTCTCTCTAGGTGTTGGGTGTTGGGGTATTTGGTCATCCTATGGTTGAACGAATGAGGATTGCTCTGTTCATAAGCGCGTGGACTTCCAATAAACATGCTTAGGATCTCACTCTGTTTAAAGCTTCTGTGAACTCATGGGTCTAACGTGTTTGACTAACGACTGAGATCAACAGTATAACACGCATCCACTTCATGCTCCACATTTGTTGTTTCCACCGTCGCATGATAGTTCACATTTTTTGTGGGTTATTGTTAGAATTGGTGTTTCTTCCTCGTCGATGAATTCCGTTCGATTTTTGGCAGTATCGACCCTCTACAATCGTTTCACTGTAGTTGTTGCAATCACCTTTTGGAGCTCCTTATCGAGCCCCTTTGTCACTTGTTATTGCCTTGAGCGACCTTTAAAAAGGTTCAGATCGTTAATAATGGTCATTTTGGAATCATCAATGGATTTATTAGCTACTATTTGTTACTCTTTAGGTATTGCTTTTTTGGTTTGAGTTTTATTGTTATGGTGCCTACCCTATTATGGTTGTACAATTGTAACCCTTTTCTTGTTTATTGAATAGACAAAATAAATTTAATGTCTAACACTCCATCCTCTTAAGAACACTCACAATGGATGAACCAAATGTTATTTTTATTTTAAATGCTAATCAAATTTGTAAAAAAACTCCGACATTGGATTAGAAGAAAAAAAATGCATTTTTTATTGGATTAGCAAAAAAAAAAATGTTAAATGTAGTACCACTTTTTATATGAGCCATTTTATTTTTTTATTATTTATCTCTCCACATCTCTGTTTTCCCCAAATTTTCTCCTACTATTTCTCTTTCACATCTCTCTTTTTGCAAAATCTTCTCATACTATTTCTTTCTCCACATCCATTTTTTTCAAAAAGTTAAAAAATAGGGTCTTTAAGAAAATAACAATCCTTATAAAAAAAATAATAAAATTTAAATGATATAAATAAAATAAATAAATAAAAGAAGAAGAGGATAATGGTGTCTTTTAAAACTCATTAACTAAACTAGATAAAATAAGTTTTGATTAATCATTTTACATAAAAATATACATAAACTAATATGAATGTTTTAGCTATATAATATTATTCTTTATATTCATTTTATATCGGGTGATATATAGTGTTTTAAATTACATCGGCCAACATAAAATATGTGCGATAAACTTGTGCTAATTGCAAGAAGAGGAACAACCTTGTCAATGTTGTCATATATGGATGATTGATGAATTTGGTATACTAGACTCCCTTAAAATTTTGATCCACGCCCTCAACTATGCGCGTGGTCTAGCAATTTGTTTTCCTATACTTCAAAGGTTTCGCTTTCAACTGGCTGCCAAGAGTCCAAAACACCCTCCAGTGGTCTCCCACGCGGCCACTACTAATAATTGCGGTTTTTTATCATTCGCAGGACTTTGGATATGTCGTATACGGCTTTGACGTGTCGTATACCAGCACGTGTCTTAAAATACCATGGGATGGTTACTCAATATTCATTCATGTTTCACACTACCAAAAAAAAAACCCATCAAAATGCGATCATAATTTTATTTTTGCTTCTAATGAAACTTATAAAATAAATATTAATTAGTAATTAAAAAATTAAAATAAATAATACTTTAACAATCAATTCAAATCCTTAGACAAAATACGAGAGACAAATCAATATTTAACTTTGTCTAATTCACCGAAAGACAAGATCAAGTGTAATTAGTTCGAATAGATAAGCTCTATATTAATCCAATCGGTTCAAACATGCAATACGAGCGCCTAATTACATATGATGTTATCTATAAGAGTAATGTTGAGACCATCTTTTTATCTTCTTAAAGTTGATGTGGCTTTCAAAATCACCATTAGATCAAAATTTAAGTATACTTCATCTAAAATTTAACGGTGATTTTAAAAGTCACATCAACTTTAAGAGAATAAAAAAAAAAAATGATCTCTAACATTACTTTATCCATAATTACCCATCTAATTAGTGAAATTTAATCATGGTAAAAACATCCCACCAAGCACAGAGGAAAAAGATAAGAAACTGGTTGAAGACCTTCGACCAGCTGTATTTGTGAAGTGTCAATGTGTGAAAGCGAGTGAGCATTTGTTTCTACAATCGAGCGAGTGGGGCGCGTAGCTTCACCCACTTCGCACCTATTTAGCCGCCACAATTTTAATTCGTTGGTTTTTTTTGTTTTTGTTTTTTCGGGGTCATAAAAATATTTGCTCCAATTTCGGCGAGTTCGTTGGGTACGATGGAGGGTAATCCCTTTCAGGTGAGACCTCGAGACAGCGACTATGGGGATCGAAATTGGATAGAGAGCCAAAGCCAAGATAATAGAACTTCAAGTCTTCAATGAATCACTTACATAAAATTATAAAATAAAATAAATTTCATTGAATCACTGGCCTTTGGTTGGCCGTAGAAGCTTATGATCGAGACACAAGATCTATATATATATATATATATATATATATATATGTGGTTTGGTTTGTGTCCACTCCCTCTTCACACGATACACAAATCAAAGTATCATGTGTCCTCAATTATTAATACAACACTCTAACTTCTAATCGTACAACGACAACAGGCGCAAACCGTATTTAATTTTAAAAATTTACAATGTGAGGTGTTGATTTATTAGCTCCTTTCAATTGACCCTTATAGTCTAATTTTTTCGTTAATTTAAATAACCAACGTGTAAAATGTCTGTTATACCCTTATAAATACAATTATACACTTCAATCAAAAAAATTAAAAACTAGAATATAAGAAAAAAATCAAAGAAAAAAAAAGGAGTCTACCCACAAAGTTGCCGTGTCATGGGTTTTTTTTTTTTTCTTCACTTTTTTCTTCTTTTTTCCTTTTAAATTTTTTTTTTTAAAACAAAAAATTATGAGCATAAGTATTTTGATTGTTTTTGCTTTATCCGTTAAGATTTTTTTTAGGAAAGGGGTGATTGAAAAGGGGGCGATAAACAAAGTTTTTTAAAGTTGAAAAGGAACATTGAAAAAACTTTCGTAATTTAAGAAGATAAGTGAACTTTTCCCTAAAACAAAAAGGAATATGGAGAAATAGGCAGTAATTCACGTTAGGGAACTCGTTTTTTGCACGACTTAATTAGGCTAACAAGTAACCCTTAAAAAGGATTGATGTTAAAGAATCATAAAGTTTGAAGAAAGTGGCTTTCCAAGTTGATCAAGTGGGGCAAACTATTTGAGCTATGGCTATGACGATTTAAATTAGGCAGCAGGTTATAAGGTCAAAGTTAAATTCATCAGGATTGGATTGATGATTGGATTCTTCTAGTCAAAATGTTTGCTTTAACGTGTCCCTTTGGTTCAATCGGAATTCAAATTGAGGGTGGTAGCGCCGGGTGGGGTGGGGGTGGTGTGGGGGGCTGGGATCGAGGGTGGTAGCTAGCCTAGCTGTTTAGGTCATTTTGGATGTCATAAATCAAAGCTAAAAGAAGACATGAACGAGGAAAGAAAAAGGGAGTGGTCCTGCAACACTGACAGTAAACTAAAGTCAGATACTAGAAAAGACGATGAAAGAAAGAATACGATGTGTGTTGATAGGGATGGATTTTATGAAACAAGTACCAGCTAGGCCATAGCTCATCTCCTTGGTCTTGGAGCGACCTTTGATTAATGTTGTTATTTACTACTTACTTTTCCTTTAATTTCCAACAATATCATAAGAGAAATCGAAAACTATCACACTTTTACAGAAAAGCATAAATAAAACACTCAGTGATTTTTTATTTTTTTTTTTCACAAAATGGTTTATATTTTTTTAGTTAAGGAGTAAAAAAATTTCTGTCTGCAATTGATAACTTCAAACCTCCTGTGGAAGCCACCCCATCAATGGAAAATGAAAACATTTTCAGTGTTTTTAAGTAAATTTATGTTTTTAAGATAACATTTTTCATAGTTTGGTTCGCACGGAAAGTGTTTTCCTAAAAACATTTCTCATTAGTGGGACTGGTTCCAATCGGGTTTGGTGCTAACCGCGGGAGAAGAGATATAGTGTTTGGGATATGTCGTAGTGTGGGCATACTTTAAAGTATAGAAACCATTTCACGAAAAACAATGAAACATTCTACGTCAAAACAAACAAAGATCGTTCGGTTTGTTATGAAAAAAAAAAAAAAGCATTTGGAGTTACTGTTTTCCTTGTGCATTAATCCGTTGGAACTATTTAAAGGCATTTGTTATATCCTTGTCCCAACTCAAAAAATTACTTTCCCAATGAAACTACTATTTTTATACAGCCTGGCCATGGTGTGCATCTCAAATTTAAAATTATCCATATGATTTCCCCATCATCCTCTCTTATATATGCACATCTTTCTTCATTGCATGCCTATATATATATTCATGAAAGAATTGAACAGAAAAATAAAACAAAATCAAGGTTTGACTTAGTAGAGATTTATGATGCAACACAAAACTTCAGTCTTCAAGTGAATGAATGATCACCATGAGATCTAAGCAAATATATATATATTAAACGATTTATAATTCTGTGGGAATTTTGCAGCCGCTCATAGCATGTTCATACATTGTTTGGTAAATCCACGACCAAATCAAGATACGCGTGATGGTAGTAATATTGATAGAAATAAGAATTGAATAATTTAATTAAATACTAAAATAGAGCAATTTTTGTCATTGACATTGTGATCATATCTCATTTTGGATACGATCTTAGTTGTTCGAAACCAAGTTCAATGTATATCAAACATGTATAGATTAAAGTATATGGGAAAGAATATCAGGAAATTAATATAAAAATTGTTTTAAAATCTGCTTAAGCCATTTAATTTCAAGTACAAAGACATGCTAGTGTAACCTCTCTCATCGTTATGCTGTCCATGGGAAGTTTCAAAGAAGTAGGCTTTCATAACAATAGTTTTTTTTTGCCCCCAACATAAATGCATGTATATACACAAGAGTACATCTGCTTAAATAGTACTTGTTTTGATACCGACAAAGTTTTCTTTATATTGGGTCGGAAGAAATTTGTTAATGTAGTTTTTTGTACAGTTTGACCGATGATGGGCTTCCTGCAAAATAGTAAAAGCGTCAAAAGATCTCCGGCCATAGCGGGAGACAGTCTTATGCTTAAGTTATGTTTATTTGGAATGAAGATAGAGTAATGAGCTTAATTGGGTGACTCAGAATCTTTTTTTTTTGTTTTTTGTTTTTTTTTTGTTTTAATTTTAAGAGACTTAGAATCTCCCTAACCTAAGGGGGTTTGTCCCTTTTTTATAGGGTCTTGTGTAACCGCTTTGCTACTGATACTCCAGTTTATGTGGTAGTTGAGAGATTGTCTTAACTATAATATCTGGATTAGCTAAGTATTTGAGATATTTGGTTCCCAATATCTTGAGATGCAAATCAATCTTTAAAGGGAATTTTGATTGTTATAGTTGTTATCCATCTATCAGCTTATTTGAATGAAAGCGTCAAAAGATCTTCGGCCATAGCCGGAGACAGTCTTATGCTTAAGTTAATATGTTTATCTGGAATGAAGATGGAGTAATGAGCTTGGGTGACTCAGAATCTCTTTTTTTTTTTTTTTTTGTGAAGAGACTCAGAATCTCTTTTACCTAATGGGGTTTGTCCCTTTTTTATAGGGTTTTGTGTAACCGCTTTACTATTGACACTCCCGTTTATGTTGTAGTTGAGAGATTGTCTTAACTATAATATCTGGATTAGCTGAGTATGTGAGATATTTGGTTCCCAATATCTTGAGATGCATATCAATCTTTAAAGGGAATTTTGATTGTTATAGTTGTTATCATCTAACAGCTTATTTGAATGAAATTGCTTGAATAAAACCCATAATGATTTTATTCCCAACTGAATTGTTCATTATAAGTGTTAATATAGCATAGTTAGACTCGAACTTATAGACATAAACTTTGGGTTGAGTGAATGTAATCTCTCTAATCTTTATGTTGATCATTCTATGAAGTTTCAAAGAAAATCGATGTTCACAACAATAGTTTTTTGAAGAACATTGCAACTGTCCAAATAATAATTGTTTCGTTACCGACAAAGTTTTCTTTAAATTGGTTTGAAAGAAATTGTTGATTATACACATATGAGTGTAAAAAGATTGAGTCGCACATTAAAAAATAAAAAAGAATGACACAATTACTGTAGGTGGTTAATATAACATATATAGTTAGGCTGATTGAGCCCATATATAGGTTTAAGCTTTGGGTTGAATGGTGTCCGAACTTGCTATATTATAGTCTCACTAAAAGACTCTTCAATGTGTCAATCTCCCCCTAACATAAATTCATTTAAACTGACATCTATCCTAGGTGTTAATCTCCCTAAGAGAGTCCATAGAGCAAACTTTATGAGTTTAATATATGAATTGGAGGATTTTCTTCCAACCTAAAACAGATCAAAGCATAATTCTTTGGATATCTTGCCTTTTATCTTCCTAACATATCTAAGCAGACGCATTCTAACTCTCATGACTCACGATTCGCTGGAACATATATGGACCACATGCCCTATATCAGAATCATCAGAATATATATATATATATATATATATATATATATATATATATATATATAATAAAAACAGCTAGTTTAATTTTGTTGCCAATTATCTGGTTGCATCATATATGCATGTATATAAAAATTGTGTAAGTATTAAAGATTTGAATATGCCTAGCATGATTATTTCTTTTATAATTAGGGATTTTCTTTTCCAAAATTAATATCTGTCTTCCTATTCATTGGAATATAACATGGTTCACTTTATATATTATTCCAAAAGATAAATTATTGTGGAAAAGACATATGATTACTCAACTTTTAACATTGTAGATTACACTCAAAGAAAACCAAAAGAGAATTTAAACAAACAAAAGAAAAAGGCAGGGTTAAAGCTAGATTTGAATTTACAATGCAAATGAACTTTGCTAGCTAAGTCGTTTAAATTATATTTAACTTAAAACAGATTCTTGCAATTATATTTACTGCTTTTGACCAAGTGATCAGAAAGAATTTTCCTTGCTGAAATTCTGAAGCTTTATTTCATTCTTCCTATTAAAAAAAAATAATAGATCTCTTTTACTCGAAGCGTCTTTCGGATAAATTAATCATGAACTTTACAGAAAATGCTCCACATGAGTCACGTGGAACCATACGAGTGAAAAATAATAATAATAATAATTAATTGTTTAGTGACTGATATAATAAATGACATGTAGAATATCACATCAGTTTACAAAGAACTTACAATAAAATTATAATATTCCTAATTGAACTCGGACTTTATGTAACAGCAAGAATTCGGATTTATAATTCATCCAAATCGCATTTGATGCTTACTTTATTATTACACAATCATTTAACCACACAAAAGGTTAGAATTGTGGCTGTTAAATCTTTTTTTTTTTAATTTTTTTTAATAATGGATTTAGTAAAAACTCCCCCTTTGTGAAGACATGATTTGAGTTCATATGTTGGGATGTAATGAAGTTGGTTTACACGTACAATATTCGTTGACAAGATTATGAAAGAGACATGACCAAATTTATAAGTAAATAGGGATGACTAAAAATAGTTTTTAGTAAAGCTACCTGGTAAAGGCCAAAAATTGTAGGTATATGTCCTTATCTTGCACCAATCACATCCCAACTTTTCTTCAGGTGATAGGCTTTCTCTTTACAACTCATCCCAATTCCCCACCCATCATCAACATGCCCATTAATATGCCATGCAATCCTTAAACCATCATTTCTTTTGTTTTATGGAGTCCTTAGAAAGACTTGCCCATGGGCTACTTAGTAATACTTTATCATTATAACATTCCGTTGATATGACAGTGTTAATTAGTTTTTTTAAAAATAAATAAATAAATATTAATTTAAAGACCGATTGGCAATGCAATGTCAATAGTTGAATAATAACGAGATGATAGTATGGTTTCTAGTATGTAACCTAAGATAATTCTTGAAACTGCTTTTGGAAATGACAACATTAATCGAAAAAATTACAGCAATGCTAACACCAATAGCTTATTTATCTTTTGATAGAAACGCATAAAAGATTCGAACTAGATGATGAATACCCTAACTCTTCATCTCTTGGAAGGCAAGAAAAGTTTTCAAAAGTGCTAATTAAATTGGGCCGCTTCTCAATCTTTTTCAAAAAGCAATCTCATATAGTAAATATGTAAACCATCAATAAGAAAACTCTAGGTCTTTATATTTATCTTTATTTTTTCCTCATAAACTCTGAGTTTAAAATCCATAAAGAAAACAAGGAAGAAATATTTGACAAAATAGTTCATAGGATGAACTCGTAAAATCACAAACACCATCTAAGATGATGAATTAAATGAAATACCTTTATTTATTTATTTATAAATTCTTATATTAATTTAAAAAATACGCATAGCTTCGAGCTTCCAATTTTCTTGTAAACATAACAAAAAATCATACTGGAAAATATTGAATAATCTTTTAAGATACGTATTAAATTAAATTCGAAATTCCAATTCCTTTCTGTCAATCAATCACCCAACAATAATTCTATGTCAATGCTGACAATGCCAGAAGTGGAATCACAAATGGGCATCCAAATTCCAATTCAAGTCACATGTATTTATCGTATACAAATTTTCTCTTGTATTTCATAAGCAACAATTTTTTTTTAAAAAAAAAAAATTAGGTTAAAATATTTTTTTTAAAATTTAATTTATTAAACTGATACGTGTCTTTAAAACATATAATTATCATATACTCTAAAAGTACATGTTTTTTTTTTTTAATATGTCCGCATAAGAGGAAGAAAAGAATTCAAACTAGTAAACTCTGCTTCATTTATTTTAATTAAATTTGAAAGAAATACAAGGGCTAGATACAAAATTTTCTTGAGAAAAAGCTAGGCAAAAAGGAACTAATAAGCAAGCACCTAGTGAAAAAAAAGTGAACCTAAAAGCAACTTGCCAAAATTGACATATTCCTACCTAGAAATGCCATGAGAGAGAGAGATAGATTCAATAAAAAAAATACAATGTAATAGATAGTCAACTCTAGGCATGATGCCTAATGAAAAATATTTTTTAAGTATAATAAAAAGACAAGAGGATAAGAAGAGAAATTTATATGGGTCTCTACCATAAAGAGCAGCATACTCTATAAAGTACCAAACCCTATATGCCCCCACACAGGACAATTGTTTAGTGGCTAATTATCACTTCAATCTTTATTTCTTACCAAATAGACCGATGCCGACCTTCAGCAATTTTGTTGTCGGACTTGTTAGCGATCCGAAGAATAATTATGAGAGAACTCTCATAAAATTTATATGCTCCACAGTCGACATCCACGTCTCTCACATCTGCTATCCGAATTACAAATAATTTGATCATCAAATTACTGAAAATCTGAATCTCGCTCAAAACTAAATGCAAATCTTACATGTGCATAATTTTCCTAAAATATCAGAAGTGGGCCAGGCCGAAACCTTCCATCAAATGGTTAAGAATAAACTGATCATAAAAAGATTATCAGGGCCTCAAAATGGGCTCTACAAAAAGGAGGATGGGCTTCCCATTGGACACCTTAAGCACCAATTTCAAACAAATATTATATATATATATTAATATTGATTTAATAAAGAATTTAAATGGGTTCAGAAATTGACCTGTCTAGTTAGTGATTGCATAATATGCAATATTTTAGGACCCTATATTGACTATCTTGCAACTAAATATTTTTATATTACAAGTTGGAATCCGAGAAGGTTTGGACCAATTATAGGAAATTAGGTAGCAGGAGATTATTTTATTAATTGTTAAATTAAATAACTATTTTTGATAAGGATAAAACAGTCACCCCCGTTTGGTGAAAAGAGAAAAAAAGAAAAAGTTAAAAGTGCAAAACAACTTTACAAAGGGAATACCAAAGGGGGACAATTACGAATAGAGGCAAAATGACTTTTTTAATTGTTTTTTTTTATTTTTTTTTTGCCCTCTTAGAAAGTAGTAAAACAACTTTAA
Organism: Corylus avellana; assembly: GCF_901000735.1. Lineage (NCBI taxonomy): Eukaryota > Viridiplantae > Streptophyta > Magnoliopsida > Fagales > Betulaceae > Corylus > Corylus avellana. The sequence goes on from NC_081546.1 coordinate 28,558,212, forward strand.
AATTAAGAAGATTCAAACAAATGATCCAGATATTCAGTAAGTTGGGTAGTAATTATGAAAGAATTCATATGAAATTCATTTGTTCAAGTAGGTTGTTGAGCAATCCAAAATTTATTTGGATGCGTAAATTTTATATGCACTTTCTCACGATTTGCTAGAGATCCTAGTCCACAATCAGGGTGTTAACTAAACCTAATGGGCTTTAAGTGCGGTTGCATCAATTATTAAGACTATGGGCAGCCCAAGATACAAGACGTATTTAAAAATGGACAATTTTTTTAAAAAAAAATTAATTAAATTCATTCAATTCAGTCTATTAAACTAATATTAATTTTTAAAGCACATGATTTTATAAAATAATCACTTGCTCTAATGATAGATATGAGCTTAACAGATAGATTCGGATTTTCAACAATTTATTACTCGAATTAATAGCAAATGTGAAAAAGCCTTTACGAGACTTACTTGCCCAAGCAAGTGAACAAATAATCCAAACTTTATTTGAACAGGTAAATTTTATATTAGTCATTTCATGTTTATTGTCTAAATTACTAACGATTCAAAAAAAATAAAATTGCTAAATCTATTTCGCTTTGACATAGATTCATAAGCCTAAGCCTAACTAGACTTTGGCTAATTGCAAAGATAAGCCTACATGATCAACACGTTTGCACATAAGTAGACATTGACTTTCATAAGCATGCGCACGCACGTGCACTTAAAGCCTGCTTTGCAGTTGTCAGTAGCATCATTGGGCCTAAAGGTATTGGTGATTGGTGAAGAACATATTATTATAAAAAAAAATAATAATAATAATAATAAATAATTAAAAAACATTTTGATTATCATGAAAAAGTGAGATGGTATTATTTACTTTTGTCTGTCCCTGGTATTTTATAAAGGAATATTTTAATCATTTTTGTTTTCTCTATTAAGATTTAATGAAAAATACAGAGATTATTGGTAATTGAAAGGGACTGAAAGATTAGAACCCCAAACTTTTAGAGTCGAACATAATATTGAAAAATGCTTAGTAATTTGTGAGAGTTAGGTCATAGGTGAAGTGTTCCCTGTCTTTTTTGTTCTCTAAAGATTAATATTCGTCCAACTAAGACCCGCTGATTGCAACTTTATGGCTAATTTAAAATATTTGAAATGATATGTATTCTTAAAATATGTACATACTCTGTTAATTTTATTAAAAATGCGTGCCAAAATCACATGCCCGAAGGACAAATTTCAATTTAAATTGAAAAGATTTTCTTCAACCCAATTTCGAGAAAAACTTTATCTTCAAGACGGCTACTACAACTTCAAGCAATATTCTCCATTTCTGTTGGGGTGTTAGAGATCCGGATTTATAATATAGCATGTTGAAACACACTCAACTTAAAAACTTAGACCTATGAATTTGGGCCATTTGTGACAATCTTTCCAATACTGGACTCAATCTTTTTATACTCACCCATGTATGTTCAACACCGTTCATTGGCAAACAAGTGAAAGTGAAGCAAAATTCATAATTTTGCAAAATCTACTGCATCAATTAGGACACACTGTAATTGTCTGATACATTATTGATTATCCCCATTATTCATCTGTTTTTTTTTTCTTATTGCAAGTTGACAAAGAACATACAAACTTAATTCTACATACCAAATCCGTTTTCAGAATTCTCTTAGTAGCTGAAGTACAAATAGTCGCGATCATCCATTTATTAATGGTTAATACTAGCCCATGGTGTATGAAGGGACTGGTAAGTTGATAACAGTGGTCTTGACCTTGGTCATCATGTTAATGCTGTTGGTGATTCCTTGAGACCCAATTCCACTATCCTTTATACCCTGTAGCCAAAGCAATTGTTAGTGTGCATTGAGATGATGATCTTAAGAAATGAGGTTAGTTTTTAAAGTAAATCACCCGTTATTCAAAAGATTAAACTTATAGGAAACAGTGAAATCAATCATTTAATTAATATTCTAATACTTTCCTCACACATGAGGAAAGTATTAGAGGGTTCGAATTCAGAACATTTGCTCTAATATCGTGTTAAATTATGAATAGGTAGGTCTCGTAAGAGTTAGTTTACCTGGAAAGGAAAATGATCTGGTCCACGAGCTGGTGCTGAGTTTATCTGAACCGTCCCGGTCTCCATTGCATCACTGATCAACATTGCTTTGTTGATGTCCCTAGTGAAGATGCAACCCTGCATATCATTCATATTTGTTAAGATTAAACCAATGTGTGGAGAAAGAGAGTAAATAGAATATCTAAAAAAAAATGTAAGAAACTGATAATCCCATTTCTGTAAGGTTACTTTCCAGTTCAGTCTCATTTGTCCCATATTATGCAAATGCTTCTATGAAAAAGCTTAAACTAATAAGAAAGAGTTAATTCTAACGAATAGAGTGTTTAATAAGTAATGGGTGTGTAACACCACATTTCTCTTGCCACAGCACCCATAAATGGCCTTGTATGCCCTATGAAGGAACTTCAGCAGACAGGAGACCAAAGAATTCATCTTGCATGTTTAATAAGTGACAACATAATTATGTATGTGGAGAAAATAGATGACCATTTAATCAGGTGAGTACACATTGACCAGTGAATTCCAGAAAATGCAGAGTTCAAGGCTTCAAGCAATAAATTGCTAATTGGACAATCAGTGTAGATGGGACTAGTGTGACTAGTGTTAGAGAAGGTTAAACTCTGATAATTCAAATATTTAGTAGCTGGAGAAAAGATTTCATCACATTGGGAGAATCAACTTATACATATATATATAAGTTATATGGATGGAGAATTAATGCAAACAGTATGAATTTCTTGAGGAGAACTGAAACACAAAGTTGAGAGAATTTTATACCTGGAGACCAAAATTGCTAGCATTGCAATGGTGGATTCCTTCTTCTACAGAACTGATCCTAATAACTGGCAGAACCGGACCAAATGGTTCCTCCCATGCAATCCTCATATCAGGCCTAACATTATCTAACAACAAGGGCCAGATAAGGTTTCCCTCTCTTCTGTACTCTTGGCAAAATGTTGCTTCTTTTTGTTCAGCATCCTTAACCAACCCTTCAATGTAGTTTGCAGATGACTCTGACACCACTGGAGTGATATCACAGTCCTTCTCTGGTGGCCCAACAGTCAATTTTGCCACTTTAGCCTTCACTTTATCCACCAAGGCATCAGCAACAGATTCCATCACCAAGACAACCTTAACCGCTGTGCATCTTTGACCACTGTCATAAATGTTGGTACCATGCTTTAGAAATTTGGAGCAGGAACAATTAAGCTTATTTTGGTACTACAGAAACTTGACTTCACAAATAAAACATATTATCAAAACAGACGAAATCATAATGCTTCAACTAACTTTTATCTGAATACAAGAAACTTGACACTATATTGAAAACAATTTCTATGAATTATCAAAGTTGAGGAGAATGATTTTGTTATGATCGTAAGTGTCCTACATGCCTTAAACGCAATCTTAACAATGTGTATATAAGTTCTTAGGCATCCTCCCCTTCCAATTTAGTTTTCAAGAGTGAGTTCTACTTGAGGATTGTATTATTTGGTATCAAATCTAAATACTATGTCACGGGTTCAAGTCATGAAAAGGGCGATTTATGGGTTAGAATGAGCCACCAACGTCCATTATGTGTATATAAGCTCTTGGGCACCCTTCTTTTGTAAGCCGGTTTTCAAGAGTGAGTTCTACTTAAGGTTTGTATTAAATTTCCTTAAGGACTAGTCATAAATTGCTCTTTAAGGCATAGGCTAAGCCCATTCAAGCCACATTCATATCATAATCTGTATTATCCTGAATCTTGTCATAATCATTGGCAAATAATGATGAAACCTCATTCAACAGCTGTTCTTGACTGTTTTCCACCAAACCAAACGAAAAATAATACAGTTGAAGGAGAGGCACATGTTAAGGTACATCTAGCAGTTGAAGTCCAGCCAGCAAGAGTTGGCTCAAGCGCATCCTCTAGTGCGCTCGAGCGTAACTAGTAACGGCTAGTTTGAAGCACGAGTGTGCTCGAGCGCTATCTCCTATAGCACTCGAGCGCAAGCACCTGCAGCATGCGTAGATGACTCCTACGCATACTCTCTTTTGGATTCAATCTTTGAATCCAAACATACCTCTTCACATCAGATCTGAACATATCACTTGTATTATCTTTAAAGTAGTTTTATCTCTTCTTATTAAGTTCTCTAGTTGTATTAGTTCTCCTAGTTATTATTGTATTAGTTCTCCTAGTTAGTATCAAGTTTAAGGTTGTTAAACTTGATTACAATTGTAACTCTTTTGCCTATATATACAATGAGAATGAAGCTGGAAATCAATTGCTAGATGTTCCTTAACAGCACATACTGTCCTCAAATTGGGCATCTATCCTATAGGGTTATTGTGTAATGCACAGCATAAAATGAATGAGGCACGTATAGGCAGCTTTTATCTAGAAAATGACTTCCTGCAAACATAAGTCAATTAGTTTTCCTTTAGTATTGTCAATATAGATTTTAGTTCAAAAATTTTCATTCTTCTTGTGCTTAAGAGGAGCAATGGGAATCTCATGAAACAGTCCCCAATGTCTGTATTGTCAAGTGCAACATTAAAAAGAAAGGAAATTGATGGGAAATCCTTTCACCTGTAAGAAAAGCCCCCCTTTATTATGTTTGCGGCTACCAAATCTAAGTCAGCATCCTCAAGTACAATGCAGGCATCTTTTCCTCCCAGTTCCATCTGAAGAGGAACCATGCCCGCCTTTTTTGAAATTGCAATACCTGTGTCTCCACCAGTGAAGCTGGGCAAAACAACAAAGCAAGTTAGGAATGACTAATTATACACCATTCACAGGAATGGAGAGGCCTTATTTAGTATGAAAGAAAGAGGAACTGAATTTACCTTATACAGTTCACCCCAGGATGCATAGTAAGGAAGTCACCAATCTCAGAGCCTTTCCCAGTGATACAACTTATAAGGCCTTTGGGAAAACCAGCCAAGTGAAAGCAGTGCACCATATGAAGAGCAGCAACAGCACCCTGAAAGGAAGTTGAGAGTCAGATGAATGGACTTATCTTTGCTTATGACTTCATATTCAGAAGGATCACTGTTTGGATTTCAAGTAATGAAATCTCAATTTTTATTATAATTTTCGTCTATGACTTCAATCATTGGTGCAGAATCCATATGAAGGATTAAGGTTTCCCCCCTTCAAATTATTGATTTTCCATCCACCACCTCATTCAGTATAGTGAATGAAGATTATTGTTAAACTTCTAGTTGTCCCAAAAGCTTAAGCTGATAAGAAGAGGTAAATTTATTTACTTAATCATTACTTTAATACTCCTCACGTGTGGGCTCAAATTCCCTTTTTAATATGTGAGGCCCAACACGTAGAATATTTAATTTAAATGGGGGATGAATTGATTTGACGGAGTCAAGATTCGATCCCAAAACCTTTGGCTCTAATGCCATGTTACCAAAAGCTTAAGCTGATAAGAAGAGGTAAATTTAATCACTTAATCATTACTTTAACAATTACATACACCACCTTGAAGATTAAGTGGTATCATAAGCTAACTCAATGGTAAAGTACCTGAGTTGGAGGCTTGAGCACAATGGAATTTCCAGCTATCAGTGCAGGCGCAATCTTTGACACAGCTAGGTTGACAGGGTAGTTAAATGGCGGAATGGCTAAAACTACCCCAAGTGGAATCTGCAATATAATGTAAATGTAATATCATTCTTGTAATTATGGTCTTATAAGCATTTTGTTTCTACAAAGTTACTCTAAGATAGATCATGGGGCAAGAAAATAAATATGTTGATAGAAATACCCACAATAATATAAGAGTAGAAATTTTCATTTACTTTCCCCTGCCTTCTTAGCAATAAAATTCAATCGTAATGCATTTCACAGACTAATATGCAGAAAAAAACTGAATGAATTACATGGTACCGAGAACCAATTTGAATTTGGATTACATATGATTGATAATAGGCAATGTGTGACTTGATAAAGATGAGGATAGTAGGTTATAGAATTTATGAGAACATTTCCCAAGAAAGTATGGCATCAGCAGAGAGAACCAAGACAAACTAAAGGAGTTAAGAGAGGAAATGTTATAGAACAATCTGTTAAATATTATAGTTTTAAAAGATTGGCTTGTAGTGATGTTGTTTTGAAAGATTGTCTTCTAGTAGCCTACTCAAATCTTCAATATTGTAATATCAGACAAAAGAAAGCCACTAATAAATAACCATAGCATGACTGCATGACCCATAACAATCTCTACTATTATTTTATCCGAAAGAAACAAGAATATTTAATTTAAATATTCTTGTTTAATTTAAATTGAAGGTAAATTGACGAAGTCAAGGTTCGATCCCAGGACGTTTGACTCTGATACCATGTTAAATCATCATTTATCCCAAAAACTTAAGCTAATAGAAAGAGGTAAATTTAATCACTTAATCAAAACTTTAACGACATCACATCAACGGTCACAAATCCCATCTTTTGGGATAATCATCATAGGTCAACATGTTTGGATTGCATTTTACTCTTAAGATTTGGTGAAACTTTTATATAACCAAAAATTAAGATGGACTTGCATCATTAATCCAATTTATTATCACCAGTTCATCTATTATTTGAGCCTATCATCTCATCTTGACAAGGTGGAGCTAAATGGCCAACTCTGATTAATTGGTCACTCCCATACTTCATCAATTGGTCACTCCCATACTTCATCAATTCATTATTTGGTATGAAAAATAAGAAATTCCATAAGGAAGATTGCAAAAGATTACCTTAGAAGTAAGGCAGTACTTGGTTCTCTCATTTCCAGGAAAACTATCAGAAACCAAGAACTTTCCCTCTCCCAGAATCCTGACCCCCTCCTCAGCACAGTAAGAAACCAGGTCTCCAGACCTCACAACCTTCATCAAGTCAAGAAATTTATCTAAATTACCTTCTCAAAGTGACCCCACTAAAAACATGAAATTCAGAATGAATTTGATACCTCAGTTACTGAATCTTTAGCTGGTTTTGCGATTTCTTTTACAAGGCACTCAGCAATTGGAGCTTTGTGCTCCTTGAGGATAGCAGCAGCCTTGTGGAGGAGCTCTGCTCTTTTCCAAAGAGGTGTCTTTGCCCATGATTTCTGAGCTGTTTTTGCTGTCTCCATGGCCTTATTTACCTCTGCTTGTGTGCAAGCTGTGGCAACAACACAAGACTAGTAAGATTTTACACCCTTTAAAGCCAAGAAAATAAAACTCCATTCAGCTGAGCCAAATTCAAAATTTTGCTTTAGTTCTTCTGCTTTTGAGTTTTAACTTCTTCTGAAGAAACAAGTCAGAGTAACCAAAGGGAGGATAATTGAAATGTGTAAATTAATGTCAAAACTCTCATAAGTTGTTCAAGCTTATTGACATATTCTCAGAGCAAAATTGGCTGGTCACCTTGAACCTTGTACTGAGTTGTTCTCGTAGTAGGGTTGATGATCGCAACACTCTTCCCGGAAGAAGACTTCTTCCACTCTCCTTCTGAGTAGTACTTGTACACATCTCCATCCAAAATCTCTGCATACTGTCCAGTTCCAGCCATATCTGTCAAAAACTCAAACAAACAAAAGAAACAACTTAATTGAATGACACCCTCGATCTTCCTCTCCCTTGAGACTATGTGTGTGTTTTAGGAAGTGAAGGTGAGGAGTGTCTGGTGTAGTTTGGTTTTGGCTTTTGGGTCTGGTTTGGTGAAGGTGTTGTGGCGATATCCATATATATATATAGGGAGAAGGTGAGCCACGCTTTGTTTCCAACGACTGGGGACCAAAGGAGGGTTGGTTAATTACTTCTTCTTCTTCTCTCTTCTTCTCCTTTTTTTTTTTTTTTTTTTTTTTTGGACACTTCAAGTCAACAATCAGCTAGTCTCGTTTTTCCCATTCTCTTTATGAAAAATAAAAATCATTTTTTTTTAGAGGTTATAGAGAGAGACTTTATTAATGGTCCTTTTTAGAAAAAGGTAAGTTAACTGATGAAATAAAGTGATTTAGCATCTTATCAGAGTTGATGTCTTGAAAATTTTACATATTGGGCCTCATTTATTGAAACCAAAATCCTAAGTTTAAAACTTGACTCTTCAATTTATTCTTTATTTCAATTAAATATTTTATATATTGAGGGTTGAAAAAAAAAAAAAAAAAAAAAAATTCAACCCACACCTAAGGAGAGTGCTCAAATATTAGTTATCTAACGGAATAAACTTTTAGAATAAATGGTGATTTTACACTTATACACGTGTCTTAACCTTAAAGTCTCTTGTTTCTAATTAGGTTTTGGAATTAATGTTAATTAAGTTAATGATCAGCTGCTCAACCCCTAGCCCACCCTAATACTTAATTAGCAAGAGGCACAGATTGGAATGCAGGGAATTGAAGGGTTGTTTTGACTAAGGATTAATCTTCCATCAACGGAGAATACAAGAGAAAGAATAATTGAAGAGAGATAGAGAGAGACCACACTAAGCCTGCACAAATTTGTGAAGTAACTTGTTGGTCTTAGAGACTTATGTAATTAAATTAATGTTTTCATGAAATGTAGTGCACCTGAATTCATTCTGCATAAGCGGATCGGGCGAACTCGATGATGCATGTGCAAATGGGGAGAAGCATTGAAGCATGAACTATACCTGCCTAAAGTAATCATGAAAGTTTAACCAATAAAAAATTATAAAAAATAAATGAAGAAGTAGAACAACAAGAGATCAACTGTTAGATCAGTAATGGATGCATGCATTAGTGTTTTTAAGTAGATTGTAGTTCCCTAGGCCACGCCCGCCGGCAAAGCCGAAGTCTTCTCCTATTCGTGTGAAGGGAGCGTTTTTACGGGTTCAAAGTTCGCCCGACATGAGTGAGTACACGAAGTAGTTCCTCGTCATCAAAAAAAAAAAAGCATTGCAGTCTGCAGAATGCATATGCATGCAAGCAAATATGAAACCAAAGCAGAAGCATATTTGCTTCTTTTATGGTGAAAGATTTGAAACCTGGAAATTGAAAGGTTATTCCATTTGTTGAAAGCTGAATATTGGGAAGTAATTGGGCCATCCTCCTCCTTTTTCTTTCACATCTGGTAAAATTCTTTGGTAATATACACTCCTATATACCAAAACAGAGATTTCCTAGATATTATCGATTCCAACCTGCAGGCTACCACGTAGTAATGAATCGAACGTGTTTGATGGGGAAGCCAATGGAGGATTTTTGCACCAACTCCCTCATTTTTAAGCTTATGCATGGAAATTGTTGCTCTCTCTCTCTCTCTCCCTCTGTCTATTGCAGAGAATTTACTAAACTTCTGTGTAATTTTTCTTTTTTGGATGTGTAGAATTCAAACATGTTAATATTAGATGAAAATCGAGACCTATAACATCACGGGTTTTCGCTAAATTCTGTGATTTTGTTTAAAAACGCGCGTTTGGTTACTAGGATGATGCATATAATTGGTTGGATTAATACTTCGCAACTATTTTCAATGAAACATATATATGCATATAAATTGACGTTTCTTTTGGACAAAAGATGAACTTTTAAAGGGTTTTGTGATTCTTATTCTCCACTTGGCAGTTGCAGCAGACCAATTGCCATGCATTGGGGCTGTCAAAGAGTTGTCTGAGATTCAATAGCAGCTATTTTTGTCAGGAACAATTTTAAGTGAAGAAGACAATTAGGTTGGTTGGAACATGGACCATGATGGAGAAGACAAGGTTGGTTTGATCAGGCTAGGTTGTTCAGGCGCACACACACACACACACGTGGAGACAGATCTAGTGAGTAGTAATTACAATTAAGATCACAATTAAGGTTGTTCTTACAAGATTATAAATGCCTCTTCAACAAATACAAAAGTAAGATGAGTGTTCATGACTAGTTTTGTCTTCAAAGAAATTAAAAGATAAAGCTTTCGATCCAAAAGGATTTGCTTTAAGTGTCAACGATTCAGATTTAATTTCAAGTTTTTCATAAGAATTATGTGCCCCGAAAAATGATTTTTTCTAGAGCTTGCAAAATAAATGTTTAAAGCCTTAGCTAGCATGGTTCATAGCTCCAACCTAGACAAGTTGTTTTTATGCCCTTTTTTTTAGGTTGGGTTGCAAGACATAGGATCCTTGTAGTAGTAGGTCAATTGCACAACGAGATTAATGAGCTCCAACTTTGTACTAGTAGGTCTGGTGGAAGTTGTTAACTGTTGAGCTAGTTTAACTGCCCAATGAGGAGTTCAAATAAAATAAAATAAAATAAAAAGTCTAAGTCGTCGGTTTAGATTATAAATTGTAATGAAAAGTAATTTAAATTCAAAAATTTTGGAAAAAATTAGAAAAAGTACTAGTCAAATTAGAATTAGAGATCTCTAAAATAATTTATAAAGTCTAATCTCATTTAATAAGAAACAAACAATGATCATCTCTGTTTCAAGGTCAAGATTTTATTTTGCTGCATCTAACAGTATACAAGGTGCCACGTCATTTAAACTTTTTACATGATGTAACAATATATTTATCACATGACATCTTGTACACGGTTGTATTTGAAATAAAAATTTGACCATAAAATGATCTCTCTCCATTCCTATTCAGAAATGAATGATGTGGGGCTGAGCATTTATGCATACACCCATTGAATAGTGATGAATACTCTTTGAGATGTCACAAAATTTTGTGTCCAATTCATGTCATACACCTTAGTCATGGCTCAATTCATGCCTTTATTTATTTTTATTTATTATTATTATTATTATTTATCCCTTTTTGGGGTAAAGAGTGTGGGAATCTCATTTACAGCTAGAGTCCAAGAATTGTTATCTTTATATTGTCAGTCATACCATGCCTTGGTATATCCCTTCACATCAAAATGCATGCCTCAATCCCCTTTCCCCACTTAAAACTTCCAAAATAAACTTCAACTTTTTTTAAAAAAATAAATAAAATAAAATAAAGTATTTGATCAAGAAAACTGATGAATGTTGATAGTATTATTGTTTTTTTTTTTTTTCATTTTATTATTCTGTTAAGTCGAATCAGGGCCAGTCCAATCATGTGCAGTTTCAACTAATTTTGCTGCCTAGTTTCTTTCTATTGCCAATTATTTTTCTGTTTGTTGTATCTGCCAAGGCTCTTTGTGAGGGTATATTGGTTGGAATCTCACTCGCATATTTATGCCTAAATTTGATTAAGAGTAGAGTGCCCTAATAAATTCCTTCAAGATAGTCCATTAAATTGACATATGTTCTAATAACATGATTTTTTCATCCATTTTTTAATATGATTAACAGAGCGTGAACATGTGATCTTTATATGTATTTTAAAAATGTATGTGAGAATCATATACTCTAAAAATAAACGTCAATTTATTAGACTGTATCTAAAGAAATATTCCTTTTAGATTATGGTTTGAATAAGACGTGCTTTTTTTTCTTGAAGAATGCGTTAGCTACAAGGTGAGATTGCATTCACATGGGCCAACCATGAGTCAGACCCAGATAGGAGTAGCTAAAGCTAACAGCATGGGTGGGTCGTTGGGTGATGGTTTTGGTTGAGAAAGGTACCGTGCCTCAAAGGGTTTGCTTGGTGCAGGTTGAAGAAAAGGATTCAAATGTTTCAGGAGCCACAATTCCAGCTCCTGTGGTTAATATTGCACCATCTTCCATGGACCACAGCCATTGAATTCCAAGCCAGATGCCGCCCCCCCACCAGTCAATTCATATTCGTGGATGTGATTCTTCATGTCATTAACCACATGTGCTACCTTCATATGTAATTTATTGTCTTTCGAAGCAATGGGAGACGGTTAGATAGGGAGGATTTTTGCCGCTTCTGATTCCAATGATTGCAATGCTTTCAAACACGGTGAAAAACAACTCATTTTGTAATTTGATGAGTTATAAAGTTGGATCATATGTGGTCAAAATTGAAAAAGAGTAATTTATTGTCTTTCTAAGCAATGGGAGACGGTTAGATGGGGAGGATTTTTGCCGCTTCTGATTATAATGATTGCAATGCTTTCAAGCACGGTGAAAAACAACTCATTTTGTAATTTGATGAGTTATAAAGCTGGATCATATGTGGTCAAAATTGAAAAAGAGTATGAGATATCGCTGGATATCAGAGATTATGAATGATATTTGCCCGTGTGAGAAGAAAGTGGTGTGGTGGTGGGACCAACCTATGTAGCTCCCCTTCCCTCATTGAATAGAAGAAAAAATTCTATATATATGGAAATGAAATAAATCCATTTGAAGTCGGGCAATAAGTTGGTTTATATCAACTCGCGGATACTGAATGATTTGGAGAACATCGAAGAAAATTAACACACTAATAAGGTCTAACAAAAGTTGAATGCTTTATAACCATTCAACTCTTAGGTCTCCAAAGAGTAGCTCAATTAGTTGAAGACCACACCTCAAAGTAGAGATCTCTAATTCGAATCTCCTTCCCCTTCTTGTATGGACATGTATAAAAACTCTCAGGAAAGTTTTTCGTGTCTACATGAATTAGAGCATTGATGAACGTAAAAAATCCAATTTGTTTTCATATTGTATAGCAAGATAAGCACATAATTTTTCTCAAATAACTTCTTCCTAGTGTGGATTGTTAACACTACAACCCGCAGCCGTATACATGTCTTCAATTATACAAAAGCAAGTACCATGCATTTCGGTTCTTCAATTATCTTTAGAAAGAATATGAAACCTTTCTTTCATATGAGTACATATTTGCACGAGCATTCCATTCCTAAAGTTCAATTAATATTTGATAGGAAACGTAGACACTCATCCCAAAGCAGGGATAAGACAAGGATACCTTAAACTTGGCAAAGACAGGATGACGGATAGGCACAGGGAATGGAATCCCCATCCCAAACCAAGCCCTAATGGTGTGGCACCTGCACTGATATAAATTTGCAGGCTCTTCAAAACCCACAATTGGCAAGTGTCTTAATTATGACTTCCAAATAAACTCTATATAACATAGAGGACTTCTTGGGACCTACTCAAGCATGAAAACTTTGTATTAAACCCCACCTCAAGTGTAAATGTAAAGACACATGTTAAGAGTACAAAGTTCTGAAAACTGCAAAAGAGACAAGTTACTTGGAACACTCCTCAAAAGTTGGACATACAAACTGCATCATAACTCAAGAGAAAATGATGTACCTTGTCTTTAAAATTATCATCAACCATAAACAAATAAAATCTTTGAGCTACCTAAGGAACAATCTCTCGATGTGAAAAATGCTTCGCTCTGCCAATATTTGTTCTAACTTAATTGGATTTCACATATTCCTGAATAACATTGTAACCCTCCGTCTGCTCTCCAAAATCCTGCAGAAGAGTCGAACAAATAGCTTGAGGGGAAAAGAATATGAACAATCCCTATATCAATGAATTTGCCTATACTGACACACAAAGTGCCTAAACTGTTTCCATTGCCAAATCAATAGTGTTATGAAAAACCCTCATTTAACATAAAGAGAACCATCTCAAGATATCACATCAGAACTGTAAAAAAAAAAAAGATAAATGTTATGCCATGGATGCGCCTTTACCTTCACTACAACACATGAGCAGCCAACAACCTTTCTCGCCTTTCCTTCAGAATCAATTTTACACAGCTGCATGCATAAATAAAATAGATCGATCAGTCTAAAGGTGATAATCAGTTTTCAATGGGCACACCAGCCAAAACAAATGTGTACCAAAACAACACAAAGTAGGAAAAGAAGACTATGGGAATAAAGTGCAATGGCTTTAAGACATCCATGTCTCCCCAGCAGGTGAGCAGAGCCTATTAGATTCATAAGATCCACAATGAGTCTGCCATGGTGAATGGCAGACCACCAATCAAATTATATACAATATTCAGATTAACTGCCAAAAACAAAATGCATCTACTAAAAAGAAGGCAACAATGGTAGTGAAACTATACACATAAAAATCACTGCCTATTTATAAGGAAGGTCAAAAGCATTCATATTTCTTTGCCGCAGCTAATAAAAAACAATCCAATAAAACAACTAAAAGAGAGAGAGATCAGTTCACCCACATAAATACTAAAATATCAATAATAATAGTTCCCAAGTCATCAACTTAAATATATTCATACTTATCAGACAATAATAACAATAGTAATTTCAAGTGAAATAATTCAAAGTAACAGAAAACAACCAGCTAATTTAAACAATTAAAAACGTCACTTACACCAGCCCACTCGCCAAGGGTTTTGGCACTAGGCACTGTCATTAATTTGACATTGTGATCAGCACAAAGTGCCTTCACCAGTTTAAGGTAATCTGGCTGGTTGCAATCCTCGGCTAACACACACAGCTGTGCAGCATGCTTTTCGATCACCTTGGCTCCTTCATGGAGTCCTCGTGCAAGCCCACCATGAGCAAGTGACTTCCTCAGAACATGTTGCAAGGCAGTCATGACGTCCATTGCTTCACCCAATGGTGCAGCAACTGGGGCCTCAGCTACAACAGCAGCTTCTTCTCTGTATTAGCCATAAATGAAAAAAATGTAATATATAAATCAACCCACACAGAAAAGGGAATTTTAGGCTTGAATACTCTCTACAACTAATTGCTAGAGAACCACAGATCGCAGAATGAAAGAGAAGAAAGTATGTAACAAAGTCCTTGAGAGACCAAGAACATTATTCCAAATCCTTAAGTGCATGCTTAAATCATAACACAAACATTACCATCAAGGAACTTTTAACAATTATGGCAAACAAGTATGCCATATACAATGAACATTACAGCTCCAGAAGTTTTACTTGATATGAGTATAATCAACAATGAATATTGAAAAAAAATAAAAGTATTGTCTACTAGTATCACAGGAAAAGCAATAGTCCATGAGACAAAATCCACAACCCACAACACATGGTCATTAAAAGTAGCTCCAACACACTTGGACATATTTCGAGCATCACTTTTTTTTTTTTGATAAATAATCAAAAAAAAAAAAAAAGTGATGCTCGAGCATCACTAAAAGCATCACTAAAAGCAAAATTAGTTTATGAAAAGCACAAATATAGCAGCATAATAATTTCACTTTTTAAGTATTCTGCAAGAACAAGACCCTAAAAGCACTTATTACAAGTTCAAACAATTTCAGAAAAATACTCGCTTCCAAATGGAAAAAGGGTGGCCCAAAAATCAACTACAAGTCCAACTAGGGATGAATGAAATAGGGGTAAACACTAAAGCCATTGGGATTCCCAAAATAATTTACATGGCATTAAATTGTATTAGAAAAGAAAAAAGAAAAAAGCAAACAGTAATCATTAGATTGATGGTCAGAGCAAATGAAAGAGCAAATATTCACATACCCTGACATTTCTGGTTGATGGTCAGATAAGAAGTCACTTTCCTGGTGCCAAAAGAAAACAAAAAGTGTCAACTGATTGGCAAAAGATTCAAACGAATTAAAGTGTGAGCTAATTCAAAAAACAACCCTTAGACAGTTAGAGACGTAAGTTTAACATTAAAGTCAAACTCAAAATTACAAAATTATCAGATTTGGAGCGCACTACTTTATTTTCAATGGTACCTAGTAAAAACAGTGCAGAACTTCAAGCATCCAATTGTCGGAGAATATAAGAAAACTAGTAACAATAATGTCATCAATAAATAACTTCAAAGTTGGTAAAGATAAAACCTAATCAATTGCATGGAAGTGCAGACACAAAACCAGTGAAACCATACCAAAAAAGAGAAAACCTAAAATCCTGACAGCCTTCAAACTATAGGCACAGCAAGTAATCATTAACACACCCCAGCACCCTGCCTTTGTATGCATTTTATAATACACAATAAGGCTGTACTTTAGAAGTACTTTTCTAACTCTTAAATAAGAAATTGACATTTTTATCGCCCAGAAAACGACCAAAAGTAATTCCAATCCTAACCAAACAGAACCTAGAGCATTTCAATTCAGCTATAATCTTCTGTGCTGCTCTTACTGTACGACTATCTCCAGATTATTTAATCAATGCAATAAACAAAGTAAAGTCCAATATGTCTGTAATAACAAGGCATACATTTTCATTTATCTTCCTCGACTTTAGAAAACAGATATAGAACCTATTTGGTTACTTTTTTTTTTTGATAAGTAGATATCGAACCTGTTTGGTTACTGAAAACAAAAAATAAGAAACTACTAGAAAATGAAATCCTAACGACGGGTTACATGGACCTAAAGCAAGTAATTGGCCTAGAACAGTTTTACTCATCACCCAGATAACGATAAGCTCAGAGATTCACAAAGATCATATCTTTTTTTCGTTTATTCTATTTTCCCACGAGGATTCTCGGCAACCAAACACAACATTCAACCACTGTAACAATAACAAAAAAGGAGCCAAATACAGTATAATGAATGAACAATAGAATAGGCATTGGCTGACCTTGAAGACGGTGGTGTGTAGATCTGTACTAATCTCTACTCGCGGAGGAAAGGGGGATCAATTGAGACTTGAGAGGCGCGTTTTATAGGTCAAGAATGAAGGTATATGAATGAAACCCTA
Source organism: Corylus avellana (assembly GCF_901000735.1). NCBI lineage: Eukaryota > Viridiplantae > Streptophyta > Magnoliopsida > Fagales > Betulaceae > Corylus > Corylus avellana. Next base: position 28,574,819 of record NC_081546.1, read on the forward strand.
AAACCCTAGCTCATGTTATTTTACTAAACTAACCTTCTATTTTATTGAAGAAAATTGGATGATCTAAAATTAATACATGGGCAATAGTGTACTGTTTTCGCTGGACATGAAGAAAGTCTTTCAAACTCGACGAAACTCTCTAAAATGTATTGAAGAAATATTCTCTAAACTTAATCTATTCAACTAATTTTTATCTAAAATATATTAATTTTCACATGTGTATTTTAACCATATTTCTATTAATTTAAAATTAAAAGAAAACTATCAAAAGCGAAGCTAATAATTATCAATATTGTTATTGAATATTATTTATTATGTTTTGTGAAAATATATGAAAATAAGATTTTTTTTTTTTTCTAATTTAAAAGGCGGGAAGAGGCGACTAGTTTAATTTTTCCCCTTGGGCGTGACCATCGGGGTTCCCACCTACTGTGGAATGTTCGATTTGAGCTATAGCTACTGTCTGGGAAAGCGAGTCCGCCACCACAACCCCACCAAAGTACAAGTTGGTAAAGCCTCTTCTTAGTAGAATCTGGTTCACGGACTACTACCGCAAGAGGGTTCGAACCCGTGACCACTAAGAAGAAAGGAAAGAAGGAATTGAACCTTATCTCCTGCTGCTTTACCATTAAAAAGAGAAATAATAATAATAATAACAAATTAAATTAAATTAAATTAAAATTTAGTCATGATTTTGTGCTTTTTTTTTTCTTTTTTCTTTTTTTTTTTTTACTTTCCCGGAGATGTTAAACATCATAAAATTTTCATGACACTTTTCAAGAACATGATCATAGTTTTCCGCATGATTGATTAGAAAGAAAGAGGATTATATGAGTTCATTTAGCTCGAGATGATAAACATGTGTGTTATTTGAATTAAACATCTTATAATGTTAAACAATTCACAGTGATAAGCTCCAGGCTTATAAGTTAAACATCTTAGAATCTTTCATATTTAGCTCATGATGTTATCTATTTGAATTAAAACAAATACGTGTTTGTTTATTGAATTAATTTAATCTCTATGATACTATTAGCCATATATAAAGCTTCTAGACAATTCCCTATAGTAATTTTTAAATATGAATTTCATCTATGGTTGTATCTATGTATAGAGATTTCTATTTACTTGAAGCTGATTAGTGATTATTGTGAGTTGCATTAGACATTTGATGTAGTATTCTTTTCTTTTTCTTTTTTTCTTTCTTTTTAAGTACATCAAACAAGGATTAAAAAAATATAAAATAACAAAGGGTTTGACAACTTAACAATAAACATGAAAGTAGACAAGGTAAACAAACAAAATGAGGGAATTCATTAAATAAATGATGCGACCATATGTATTCTTGGCACAAAGACCAATAATTTTGTCCCCCAATAAAGGGGGTTGAATAAGGCATAAAGGGTATGATCATCTCGAAATCCTTCAATCCTATTCAAATTCCTAGAGAAGGGAACGTAAATAGTGGCATGACCATCAAGATACCTTTCAATCATACCCGAATGCTTGTTGGGTAACAACTACAATAGAGATGAAGAAACAGAGGGAGGGAGATACTAGAAAGCAACAAAAAAAAAAAAAAATACAAACAACAGCAGAATTAGTGAAAGGCATAGCGAAGGAATGCTATGTAGACACGGTGGAAAGTCATTGGCGTGTGTAACCCACTCGTTGGCACATAAACACCACGCACTGGTAGTGGACACCTGGAGGCAGAAAGTGACCTTTGAAAGCTGCAAGCAGAGGTGAAAGATGGCTGATGGGAGGAGGTTAGGCATCACGCGTAGTGGAGAGCATCCCATGCATCGGTACCTGGTGGCTGGATAGAGGAAATTATGGTGACGACTAGAAGCGAAGAGACTCGGGAGAAAGGTGGGGTGGCAAGTAGGGGCGGGACTTCTTGAAGTGAAAAAATATGGTTTTTTTTTTTTTTAAAAAAAAAAAAAAATGGGGATGATAGCTAGAAGATTCAGAGACTGGTTGATTTGCCGTGATGATGAAGATGACAGAGCTGTTGGGACAGGATAAATCGCCAAGGGTGATGAAAAGAGCCTCCAAAGTGGCAGTTTGAGCATCAAAAGAGGCAAAAAAAAAAAAAGAAAAAAAAAAGGGGAGAGGGAGAGGGAGGGAGCAGAATCATGACTCCCCCTCCAATGGCAGCCAAAGTGGTGAAGGTGTCTTGACAGAGAGGGAGAGTGTTCGTTTGCCTGCTAAATTCTTGGTGGTAAAACCACCACAAACTAAACTCTTTTCATGTTTGAGGGAATCTCAAAAGCTATAATTAAAAACGAACCATTTAAAATCAGCTAAAAACCTTTTTTTTTTTTTTTTTAATATTCAGTTTAGGATGAAAATATTGACTTTCACAAATCAGGAATACATTGAATTTCTAAAATCAATACACGTCTCTGTTCATTCAGAAATTTCTCAAGAAGGCTAGGACCTATATATATATATATATGATTATTATGATATGCCTTATCCAAACCCTCAGAGCTCGTGTACTCATTTACGTTGCCCAAAACCTCTAAACAGCCTATGGAGTTGGTGATTGGACACCTACGTAATTTCATATACATGCACAGTCAAAACTACAAAACTGGAAGTAATTTCGCCAGTATTACCGGTAACTTCAAGGGTATAAAAATCTCGCTCATAACTCCATATAAATTTCCGAGTCAAATGACATGCACAGGCACAGCCACAAAAGATGTACAATGTTATATTTGCACATATGATCCAACCAAAAACCTCATCAGAATGTCGCAAAACCAATCACTTCACTTGCTTTTCAATGAAAGATTTCACAGTTCCCATCCATCCAAAAAACTCTGTTTTATCTTTGTTCTTCATGTATTTATGCAAGAAAACCGCGAGTTCATCCTTTATACCCCTTGCTTCCAAGAATTCATAAAGTGACTCTTGCAACTCATCATCCAATTCCCTGTAAAAAACCAATTACAAAAACCACATCAGACCAAAGTTCCATAACCCAACCTTTGGATTCTGTGAAAGAAAAAGAAGCAAGCATATGTGATTTATTCTATGCAGTCTTGTTCTGATCTACATAAAACATGAATTATAAAAGCAACCACACCAGTGCTCATGTAATGTTCAATTCAATTGAGTAGGACATTTGATTCTACTGGGCTCCAGTAAATCAATATTTTGCACTTCTTTTCTTTCCTTACAATTCCTTACTGAACAAATAGATTATTAGGAGGAAAAAAAATCATACTTGAATTCAGGCCCTGTATATGGCTGGGCTGGTATCTTATCACCATGGCGTATAAAAAGCCGGTTAATCTCTATACTATCTGGCCAAGCTGAGCAGATGATCTCCAAGATATCACCACCCTTATTAATATTAACAATCAAGGAAAGGTGAAGTTGGACTTCATTCCCAATGCTGCCACTACCACCTGATTTTGAAGCAGGAAGGGCCCCATCAAACATGGTGACTTCAACTTTAATGTCTTCATCCGCAAATTTTCTATTCAATCTAATCCACTGCTCTCCAGGTCGGTCATCAACTGTGAATGAATCAAACTTTGCAACAGGCTGTAACATGTGAACATAATTAACTGTTAAAGCCAAGAAACCAATGACTCTCTATATACTCGGGCAAAACTGTTCCAAGGAGATTTTCAAGAAATAAAGACTAGTTGTAGGAGTTATAATACATTTCCTGAAGCTAACCAAAGAGATATTAAGATTTTCTTAACTCCCATTTTGGTTTCCATTAAAACCCGGGAAAGAAAAAAATAGCACAAAATCAAGACTAAATTTTTTTTTTTTTTTTTCCTTTTAAAGAACAAAACTCATAGAATTCAAGTAATGCGGTCGCACTAGGCTTAGTTAGATAAAGACTTTTGCTAGTCCCTATCCCATCATTTAAAAAGTCTTCATTCAACTAAAACCTCACCAATCAACCGAAGCATAAGCCTCAAAATAAAACTTCAAACATAAAGGACTCTTATGCTCCGTTTGATTGCTGACAAATAAGTAACAGAACCACAAATAAAAATGAGATTGTTATGGTTATGCACTTTTAACTTCTAACAAATAACAATTCAGCAAAGTCAATTAGTCTAACATTTTTTTTTTTTTTTTTGCTTCAATCTCTCAGCTCCCAAACTAAGAATTAAAACCAAGATCCAACTCAACAATTATTTGTGATGTCTCCAAGAGAACTAAGAAACAGAACCACAAATAAAAATGAGATTGTTATGGTTATGCACTTTTAACTTCTAACAAGTAACAATTCAGCTAAGTCAATTAGTCTAACATTTTTTTTTTTTTGCTTCAATCTCTCAGCTCCCAAACTAAGAATTAAAACCAAGATCCAACTCAACAATTATTTGTGATGTTTCCAAGAGAACTAATAACATATTCGAAATTTGCAAACTTTTTTTTTTAAAAAAAAAAAAAACATAAATTAAAATGAAATTAACCAAGGTCCACTAAAAAGTTGAACATTTGAGTAAATTTTGAGACACGAAACCCGTTTCCCAGGCAGAACTATTGTATTCTCATTACCACTATTGTTTTCCATTTTCATAAATAGTAAACCTGTAGGAGATCGGAACCAAACAAGCCCACAGGCTCAGGCTACCAATATTGATGATTAGTAATTTCTCTTTTCTCACATTCTAACAGCAACCTAACCCAAACTAACAACTTTTTTGCTTTTTCTTAATACCCATTAGCTTTCTGAAATAACAGCTTCTCAAACGTCATAAAGAAAAATGACAATAATAAATAATATAAAAAAATAAGTAAATAAAAAGACCTGGGTGGGAGGGGAGCGTTCGAGCTCGTATTTGATCTCGTTGCGGAGAAGCCTGAGGATGTTTCCTTCGAAGGCCAATTTGCGCATTTCGGAGATGTAATTTCTGTGTTGGGCTGTCTGAAAGCAAGAGTTTCGTGCAATTTTGAGAATGGGTTCTTGTGGTTGTGGTTGAAGATGGTGGACTAGGAGGGCTCTGGAAGATGACGAAGAATAACGAAGGCCATTTCTCAGAAGGGATCGGATTGGGTTAGGCGGCATTTCTCAAGGGTTGACACCGTCGGTGGTCGCTGTCGTTGGGTTTGATAGCGTCGGTGTGGTGGCTTGTTCTCAGCTGATGGTTGCTGGGTTTGTGGGAGCGAGTGGTTTTTGTCTGAAACAAAGGGGTCTTGTTTATGTTTAAATTTTGTACATGTGGCACGTTCCTGTATTGTCAAAATTGGGGATTCAGTAATTTCAAAGAACTGCAAGCATCTAATTTTTGGAGAAAATAAAAATATATATTAACAAGTATGTCATCAATAAACAACCTCAAAGTTGGTAGAGATAAAACCTAATCAATTGCATGGAAGTGTAGACACAAAACCAGTGAAACCATACCAAAAAGAGCAAACTACACCTCAAACCCTGATAACAATTTCAAACTAAAGACACACCCCTCTGCCTTTGTATGCATTTTATAATACACAATAAGGCTGTACTTTGGAAGTACTTTTCCCACTCTTTGATAAGAAATTGACATTCTTATCGCCCAGAAAATGACCAAAAGTAATTCCAATCCTAACCAAACAGAACCAAGAGCATTTCAATTCAGCGATAATCTTCAGTACTGCTCTTACTGTACGACTATCTCCAGAATATTGAAATCAATGCAATAAACAAAGTAAAGTCCAATTTGTCTGTAACAACAAGGCATACATTTTCACTTATCTTTCTCGACTTTAGAAAACAGGCATAGAACCTATTTGGTTACTGAAAACAAAAATTAAGAAACTACCAGAAAATGAAATCCTAACAATGAGTTACATGGACCAATTGGCCTAGAACAGTTTTACTCAGGACCCAGATAACGATAAGCTCAGAGGTTCAAAAAGATGATATCTTTTTTTTTTCGATTCTTCTATTTTCCTACGAGGATTCTCGGTCCCCAAACACAACATTCAACCATCGAAACCATAACAAAAAAGGAGCCAAATACAGTATAATGAATGAACAATAACAATTGATGAGGGAAATGGGCATTGGCTGACCTTGAAGACGGTGGTGAGTAGATCTGCACTGCACTGATCCCTGCTCGCGGAGGAGAGAGGGGTTGATAGAGAAATTCGTTTTATTGGTTAAGAATGAACGTATATTAAACCCCTAAAACCCTAGCTGATTTTATTTTACCAAACTAACCTTCTCTTTTTTCTTTTTGAGTTTTTGGTGTGTGTAAATCGATATTTAGTGCAGAAATTGGATGGTATAAAATTAACATATGGGTTTTTTTTTTTTTTTATGTAAAAAGAAAAAATTGAAAGTATTTTAAACAAGGGAGGGATCGATAAAGTTTTCCTCCAAACTAAGTTGAATGAATTTCATCTAATTTATATTCATTTTATATATTTCTTTAGCGTCATGAAGCATTGTCATATATAACTCCCTTCATTTTATAACATTATGACTCCACTTTTATCAATTCATGTCTGCAATAATATTATGTTTCGTTTATTATTATTATTATTTTTTTAAGGAAATTTTTTAAAAAAGTGTCATTCAATATTTTTGAGTTTATTAAAAATTAATGTTTGAATTCCTAAATTAGTGGAATGATAATAAATAAATGTTAAAATATTAAAGAAATGACATAAATTTCCTCCAAATTAGTATAGATAAAATCAAGAAATATCCTCCAACCCATTTACAATAGTGTCAATTGTCATTAAAGAAATATGTGAGATATAACACTTGGCACTTATTAGATTAGGTTTGAGGAATTTTTTTCAAATTAATTTAAAGAAAATTTATGTCGTTTTCAAAGTATTAAAAATTTGAGCTTGAATCCTAAATGTAACAAGTTTAAGTACAAAATATGGAAGAGAATATACCCATTATCTGGTATTTCTTTTAAAAGAAACCATTTGATTCTTGAAAGACAAAGAAAAAAAAAATTCATATGTATTTAGTTTATGAGAGAATATAAATTCTAATAATTTTGATGTTACAATGAATGACAAATCAAACCAGAGAGTTTTTATTCAATAAGTGTCCAAACATGTTTCAAACATTAGGTTGACTATCATATCAATTTGAGTAATGCTAAAGATCATCCTTTTATTCTCTTGTTATTCTCTTAAAATTGATGTGGCTTTCAAAATTACCATTAGATTAAAATTCAAGTATGATTCATCTAAAATTTAATGGTGATTTTAAAAGCCACATCAACTTTAGGAGGATAAAAAGATGATCCTTAGTATTACTCTATTAATTTATATATATTTTATATATAAGAATAGATGATTAGTGATTTTTTTTAACCATTTAAGCAATTAGCGATTATAAACGGTTAATAGCCGCCTTACCATAGCCCTTATATTTGGTCAGATAAATCTTATACAAATTATTAAATTAGGACAGCAAATTAATAGGATAAATACTTAATATATATATATATAGAGAGAGAGAGAGATAAATAGGATACGGATCATTCCTCCAGTTGTTCTCAAAGTCGGTGTGTGACCCACTGAAGCCCATAACATCCCCTAAATTTGCATTCTCCGATAATTCCCAAATCATCATCAACCAAAACCTAAAAACAATGGATCTCCAAATCTTCGTCCAATACCCCGACCCCCAAATCCCCACCCAAACCCTAACCCTAACCCCAGCCCAAATCCTAACCCAAACCCTCCGCCACCTGAAGCTCTCCCTCCTCCCCAAACCGTCCACCCAATCCCTCTTCTTCTTCACCCTCAATGGCAAGCCACTCCCGGACTCCACCCCGCTCCGAAATCCCCAAATTGCCCCGCTTTCCACCCTGGTATTACGCCCACGGATCTCCGGAGGTGGCGGCGACGGCGGCGCCACGGGCGCCGAGTCCCGCGACTGCTATCTACACATGTACTCCGAGCGGAAGCCCGACAAGGTCGACCCCAACGAGCAGAGGCTCTCCAAGTGGTCCAATTGCGCGCTCTCCAACGAACCCTTGAAAGAGCCCTGCGTGATTGATCGGCTCGGTAGCGTTTTCAACAAGGAAGCGCTTGTGGAGGCTCTACTGGGCAAGAAATTGCCCAAGGAATTTGGGCATATCAAGGGATTGAAGGACATGATAAACGTCAGGTTTTCGATGGCTCCCGGGGCGGTGGAACCGGGTGAAAATGCGCAGTTGCAGTGCCCGATCACGGGGTTGGAGTTCAATGGGAAGTATAGGTTTTTGGCTCTGAGGAATTGTGGCCATGTGTTGAGTGCAAAGGCTTTGAAGATGGTGAAATCCTCGGCGTGCTTGGTGTGTCATGAGGAGTTTAAGGAATCGGACAAGATCGTGATCAATGGGAGCGAGGAGGAGGTGGCTGAGCTGAGGGAGCAAATGGAGGAGGAGAAGGCGAAGACGAGGGAGAAAAAGGTGAAGAGAGTGAAGAATGGGGAGGTGGGTGACGGATTGGAGGTGTCAAGGCTGAGCGGTGCGAAGCATAGGATCGATGGGAAGGCGTGCGCAAAGAAGGTAGTTTCAGGTAAAGTGGATGGAAATGGGAAGATTGCGAATGGTGGGGCGGGTGGGAATGGCATGGTGAAGCGGTTTAAGGCAGGGGATATGGTCCCGGCCAATGCTAACAAGGAAGTATATGCTTCGATATTTACATCCTCGAAGAAGTCAAATTTTAAGGAGACGTATTCATGTAGGTCTTTACCACTTGGTAGGAACTGATTGGTGTGGTATGAACTATGAAGTATGATATTTTCTTCTTTTTAAGGTTTCTTTGGTGTTGTCATGATTGGTTCTGTTGTAATTTGAACTTGATCATTAACAGAAAACATGGATTTCATGAGCTTGTGTGTGTAATCCTTGTTGTCATATGTTATTGGTTTGCTGATTAAGCAGACTTATTTGATGTACAAATTTGTTTTGATCAATTGTTGCATAATAACACCGTACAATGACCTCTGCATTAGCAGATTTCTTCTTCTGCTTTCTTGAGTGATTAGTAAGAGCTCTGGTTTTGATTTAATAGAAGATTGGGTTGACCTACACAGTTGACAAAGTAAGGGGTATATGATTGACATCGAAACTTATATATATTTGTGCTTGTTGCACACTAGCATAAGAGATGCGCATGTATATGGTATTAGAATTGATTATAGGAGTAATATTTTTATACATTAGTATTAATGGTTGTTGTACCAATATTTTTGAATTGATTGTTAAATTAGCTGCATTCTAACGGGTCATCGTACATGTACTTCGATAGAAGAATTGGTTGTTCTTTTCTCATTTTTGTACATGAGGAGGATGGGAGTAAATCGTAGTGGCAAGTCTTGGATCCTGTGGAGTCCATATTTTAGCGTGAAATTTAGCTGGTGTTGTTTGAGGTACTCCTACACTGGCCTTTGGGGGATTGTATGCATTCTCTTTGCACATTGATTTGGACCAATTTGTCATATAGGCTAGTTGTTTACTTTTTGGTGACTATCAAGGTTGCCTGAAATTGCACTTTCTTTCTCAGCGATGAGTTGCCCAGTAAATGACTTTCTGTGGATATTATCACTGAAATTTAGTCAACGATTTTCAGGGCAATTGTCCTTGTGCTGAAATTAATGAGAATTTAGATGTGATGTGAATTATATATTTGATACAAAAGACATGCTACAGGGCAAGAACTTTTTCATAAAAGCTGATGCAAAAGGATAGGGATATCAGAATAAAGGTTGATGATGATTTTCTTTTCAAATTAATTTTTTTTCTTCTTTTAATGGATTGATTAGGCTGTTGCCTGGACCATTATATGGGCTTTATTTAAGGAAGACATAACTTCTAATGTGGTTCAGTAATATATTTTAGTGGTGAAAGTGCCCGAGGTTTAATTTAGGTCATCATCTTGGGGATGGCCAAGAATGGTTGAAAGGAAAACAAGTTGATGGGTATGGTTCGTAGCAGGTTGGGATGGCTTTGTCTAAAGCAAGTAAAAAGTTGATGGGTATGGGTGGTAGCTGGTTGGGATGGCTTTGTCTAAAGCAAGTAAAAAGGTACACGACTCATGGTTTTTGATGAATTGCTTTCATTGAGAGTCGAACTCAAGACCTCCCGCTTACTAAACGGGTGCTCTAACCAACTGAGCTATGAAAGCGCTGCTTGAACAAGATTCTGATATAATGAATTTATCGGAAGAACATGTCTTGATGGATATGGTTTAAAAGAAGGGCCCACTGGGCCAGGATGTTGATAAGAGCAGAAACAAGTGGAGGACAAACTTTTTGACGAAATTACATCTTCCTTCAATGAATTGCGGTTGGTCAAATTGAAATGTAAAACCAGGATTTTTAAGTGTTACTTTATAGATTTCATATAGAATTGGACAACTCTAATTCTAATTAAAATTGGACTCAAGCCGGAGATTAATTTTTACATTTATTACTACATAAAATATCTAAGAGAAACATATTAAAAAAAAAAAAAAGTGTCAAAGGTAATTCATATGGTTGTTGAGTTAGGTTAGCATGGAACCCCAAAATTTTCAAACTACACTATAAAGTTTAAATGGTCAATGCCCAACGGATCAAGATTTATGTTATTACGATGTTCGAATAATACATACACTTAAGTAACCTAAAAAATGAGGCTACCACGTTCACATTTTTTCAAACAATCTAAAATGCAAAATTCACTTTTCCAAAACGCATGAATTTTTGTATTATTCGCACAGTCTAATAAGAGAGAATTCATGCCCACCTTGAGTGTTATATATACTCCCAAGTCTCTACTCCCTAACGTGATAGAAAAAATTACTGTGTCAAAATTCTCCTGTACCATAACATATATGCTCAACTTATACTATTTTATTTATTGTTGTAAGACTTATGGCCAAAAAAAAAAAAAAAAAACAAATCCTTGTCTGAATATTATTCCAGATTGATCTTCTTGGAAAGTTCATTATAGTTTCAATTGGTCAAAAGGAAAGTATCCTTATTTCTTTTCTTCCTTCTATCATTATTATTTTTTTGTTAGTTCCTAATATTTTCTTATTGGTAACATCAACTGCTAGTCAATTCTTCTTCTTCTTCTTTCCATTTTTACTGTTTATATGTTTTTTGGTGCATTATTTGCTCAGTAAAAAAAAAAAAAGTACAATAAAAATGAGAAAAAGGGAAAAAGAAGAAGAAAAAAAGAAAACCTGGGTAGAAAAGAAATAAAGGAAAGAAAATGGGGCCATATAAGCACCACACACCAGAAGCCAGCTCTCTTCCTCTCAAATCTCTCTCGCTGACCTGTAGCCCATCTTCTTGTTACGGTGAATAAAGCGAAGGCAGAAGGAGGCTGAGGCTTTTATACACAGCTTTCTTCCAAGCCCTTCCTCTGCCATTTGCTCATTTCTATATTTCCTTTTTCTTTTTCTTTTTTTTAATATATAATTAAAAAAACAAAAAAAAAAGTTTCTTTTTGGTTCTCTCTGCAAAACCCATCTCTTTCCTAGAAAAAACCTCGTTTGATAAAACTCAGGAGACGCTATAAAATCCCACAATTTGCCCAGGAAATCCCCATTCCCTGCGACCCAGTTATCCCAAGACCCTCATTTCCCGAACTCCAAGGGAGCTTTTCGGATTGTAAGTATTGGAGGTAAGATTTCATGGTTCCTATTCTCCTTTCTTGGTTTGTCTTTATCTTCCGTTTCTGGTATTGAATGCGTGGAGTGCTTGGAATTTTAAGATATGGTAAGAGTTTCTATTGTTTTGATTTGGGATTCGTTTTCTTGGGCCATATGTGCAGATTTAGGGTTTTTGGTTTTTGTTGGGTCTTTGTTGTTTCTTCCAAATATCGTTGCATACGCGAAAGAAAATGTCGATTTTGCCGAAAAGCGATTCGATTCACATCCGGGAAGTTTGGAACGATAATCTTGATGATGAATTTGCTCTGATTCGGGGCATTGTAGACGATTACCCATACATTGCAATGGATACCGAGTTTCCGGGAATCGTTCTCCGTCCGGTTGGGAATTTCAAGAGCAGCTTTGACTACAATTACCAGAACCTCAAGGCTAATGTGGATCTCTTGAAGCTAATTCAGCTGGGTCTTACGCTTTCTGATGAGAAAGGGAATCTCCCCACCTGTGGGACTGATAAATATTGTGTTTGGCAATTCAATTTCCGGGAGTTTAATCCCAACGAGGATGTGTATGCGAATGACTCCATTGAGCTGCTATCCCAGAGCGGCATTGATTTCCAGATGAACAATGAGAAGGGCGTCGATGCTCGCCGGTTTAGCGAGCTGCTGATGTCGTCGGGGATTGTGTTGAATGATAATGTCCATTGGGTTACCTTCCATAGCGGGTATGATTTCGGGTATTTGCTCAAGCTCCTCACCTGCCAGAATCTCCCCGATTCGCAGGCGGGGTTCTTCGATCTGATCAAGGTTTACTTCCCCACGCTGTATGATATCAAGCATCTGATGAGGTTCTGCAACAGCCTCCATGGCGGGCTGAACAAGCTTGCCGAGCTCTTGGATGTCGAGAGAATTGGTAGCTGTCACCAAGCAGGTTCGGATAGTCTGCTTACTTGCTCTGCATTCATGAAAATGAAAAAGAATTTCTTTCATGGCTCGCCTGAGAAATATGCTGGTGTTTTGTATGGTCTTGGCTTTGAAAACGGACAGAGTGCTCATTGAAAAGAGACAGAGAGAAAGACAAAGACAGAGAAAGGAAAAAAAATTATGAAATGATAATAAGAATGAAAGCTATTTGTGTTGTATTGTGAAATCTTGTCTGCTGCATAAATTTTCCTTTGTTGTAGTTGTTGTACATTTTTGCAGCAGTTTGTATAGTGGAAGTGTAGTGATTCTTAATGATAAAAGGAAATCTGTATCTCCGAATACTTGTAATGTATATCTTGCAAACCAGCAACATCGTTGTTAATGATTTGATTCTCAGAAAAGAAGAAATCAAAAAAGTCATGCATAATGTGTCCCTTGGTTAACAACATACAAGGAAAAGGAGCAAAAGATGCTTGAATGAATCTCTTTGAGATTTCTTGAACCCTTAAGAAAGGGTGAAAGGATGCTGCACAAAGCTGGCCACCTTGTTTCCTTCACTTGAACCCTTGCAATTCTTGTGCTGCCAGCTGCTTGATGTTTAGAGAATTGTTGCAGTGGCTCCGCATTCGGTTCTTTTTCCAGAGATTCTTTTAATATCTTTACACAGCATTGTTGGTATAACGAGAATGAATAAGTAAATATGGTTTTTTTACCTGTATTTTAGCATTGGTAAATATTGTTATGTAATTTGTCTTAGAACAAAATTTATTCCGAGCAAGGTTATTGGTTTTTGAAAAACGATTAACAGGTTTAAATATCACAATTTATGCGGAATTAACGGATATTTAAAACTAAGTAAACAATCACCAAAATATGAACAATTACACACAAGGATTTTGGTGACGAAGAGGAAACATTTTAAAAAACGCTCTAAAAGTAAAACTTCTTCGGGACAACCAAACCCAAGAAATCACTATCAAAAGATTATCCAGAGATTACAGACACTAGGAACACTTACAGCCGTTTGCAAGACCTTGACTCTATAAGATCGATAAACCTCCAACTCGTCTCCTTACTCACAATCTTCTTCAACGTGATTTTCCTTTATTGGATCATTCTGATAGACTTCTCAATGAAACTCAATGAAACTAACAATAATCCTCTAAGAGGAATAATCAGGCTCACACAGATTTTCTCTCTAAGCACAGCCTCTCATGAAACCTAGGCTAGAATTTCGTACATCTCTCTCTATAAAGATATATATATATACCCTCGACAAAACCCGAGACTTGACACACTTCAAATCACGTTTTGGGTGTAAAACTTTCGGGGTGTCCGGATAGGTTAATAGGCTGTCCGGACAAAGCCTTGCGGAGCAAAAACTGAGTTTCTGGAACTATTGTCCGGACAGGGCATGCAAAGGTGAAAATCAGCAATCATCAACAATCTGGAAATTCCGTCGGTCCTTGATCAATAGCTTTGATCGATAAGTGTTTGTAGTCCGATTAAGTTGAAACTTTGCAGGGACGTTTATGACACATGAATCTACATTATGAATGGTGGAGATTTGATTTTGAGCATTCTATATTAGTGTTTGAGCCTGTGGATAGTAACATTTGCATTTTGAAACTGAATTAAACCAACACAAAAACTAACATTTTTTATCGGTATTCTTAAGAAATTCTGAATAATTTTTTCTACACATTTTTTTGTGGGTTTACCTAAAAATAGTTTTTTATTTTATTTTATTTTTATTAGTTTTAACATATTCTTCAAAATGACAAATATTGCACAACTCTAACTTGGATAGCATAAAGCTAGCATCATCTTGAATTGTTGGTTCTCCAAGACATCCACAAAATTGCTCTTTAACGATTTTATAAAATCTCTTAGGATATCTTCTAAACCTGGGAAATTAGAAAGTAGTGTAATTTATTGTTGCATTGCTTTAACCACGGCAAGATATCTGCTTGAAGTATAGCTATAAGGTAATTAAGGAAAACTCAACTATTTTACATTCGTTGTTTACAAAAGACTTGGTTGCACTCTTTTTATAGAAGAGTGAAAGACAAAAAGATAAATAATAAAGGATAAGGGAAGAGAATTTAGGAAATATAGGTGTGTTATACACAGATTGCTTGTTTCTTTAAAGCGGGAATAAGCAGCATTAAGCAACAGAAAGTCGTCCGTGCAGCACGCATGTAACCTAAAGAGGTTTCCAGAGTTGCTTTAATGCATATGCATTCAGAATCTGGAAAACTTGCTTTTAAAAGCTTATTGGGAAATCCAACTACAGAAGACGGTATCATTCTCAAATCAATGGCTTCAAAACTCAAAAGGGAACCTGGAAGATCCAGATATTTCTGATGCCTTCCAGACAACAATGTATCAATTTTCATGAAACTTCCTTTTTAAAACCAACATCCAGTACATAATTTTTTGATGACGCGGAACTTCACCTAGGTAGGGCCCTTCGGACTTACTCCTAGAGAGTAAACCCTAAATACACGACCCTACCCACCAAAACCGTGTATCAAGTAATTCAGGGAAACATCCAGTATATATTATATTAAGCCCTCGAAAACTAACTAGGAATTTTACTGTAAATATTTTGTCTGAAATTCACCAAAATCATACTTGATATATTAATATCACCATAGTTATTACCATAATCAATGTGAACAGTAGAAGTGTAACTTCAAAAACAAAAGTATCATCACCCTTACCATGTGAAAGTCGCTCCTCCATTATACTATAACAAGATCCACACTTCAATAACAAATAAAGCTGTGCTCTTTGAAATTGCAACAAGGCATACAAGAACTTTCTCTCCTTAAACACTCCTCTTAGTTCCTATGAACATTGAAATAAACATGATTTTTTTTCCCCTTTTGTTCCTTTTCTATGTCAACTGACAATAATGATTGCTAATTCTACATCAGCATAGTTATTGTGACATGAAGTAGAGTGTACAACAACAGAAATCAATGATAGGAATTCAAGTTGGCCCAAGTGAGAGAACTGGCAGGTGAAAATCCTATTTATTTGACAAACCAGCTAATATCTCACCATCCTTCACCATCTATTCATCATGTTCTTGCTGATCATCACAAACATTACATGTAATAAATCCTGGCACAAACATTAACCTAACCTCGCTTCTCTTTGCAGTACCTAGAAAAAATAAGCAAAAAACAGATTAAAAAAACTAGTGGTAGATGCTAACTAGTCAGAAAAAGAACAGGCTGCAAGAATGGCAATATAATTAACTAGTTTATGTTGCGATGATGGGTCTTTACGCATTTATTAGAAAACATCTTTTTTAGTTCTATTTACATACTGTGCTTAAGTGAAGGATACACCTTATATGTTGATATAATCAAATATGCTGTATCACAAAAAAAATTGGGGATAAAGTACATGGAGAAGAGAATTTTAATATGAACTCCAAAAGCCTGTTTACACTTCAGAGGCCCCTTACAAAGAAAATGGAAATATCATCCAGGAAAAACAAATATAGAGATAGTTAAGCGGTATGATGAGTAAGATAGTGGATATGGAGGAGTTATGCAGACTGAACTCACTAGATCTGACTTGAAAGAAGAAAATTGTGAAACAGCATACACCCTCCACCCAGAACAATAGGGATGAACAGCTATAAAACTCAATTGTACTAAATCTGTAAGAAAAAACTATGACAAATTAAGTTTAGAAGATCCGGTAAAAATATAGACCCTCTTATTAAAAGAGTGCACTATCATTAATCACTTGCTCCTGCAAGCAATTTTATTCAAGTTCCTGTTTAGTATAATTAGCTGTATGTTGCTCAATGGAATTTGAGAACTATGCTAATGACCATCATCCCACGCATTTCTCGTTCAGGTTGGATTGACATAGGTTACATATATCCTTAGGCCAAGTGGAACATGCTAAGAACCTCAGAGAACACTACATTTGATAATCAAAACCCCCAGCAAGCCTTATGTCACCATATTCTAATATTGTGTTTATGCAACTCCAACATGCCCAACTTTACCATATTCAGTCTGTTTTACTGTTTTTTTCTGTCCCTTTTTTTTTAGCAGTAGGCATCTAATCTCCCCTCCTGACTCTCCAACAATATGCCATCTTCAAACCAATGTAATTTTGAATCAACTCAAAACTCCCTATAGCAACATATCAGTCTTTAATTAAAGAAATGGAAAATTACAAAGATGTATGACAAGAGACCTATGGAGATCGTTTGGGATCAAACATCAGATATTGATAATCTGGAACACTATACTCCTTAATCCTCATAACATTTGATATGATAAACCCTGAACAAGAGATTAAGGCACAATTTCTATTATACTCTATGTAGTGCACATCTAAGGGTGGTAACTACAGTTTCTAGCCTACATCACCTGAGGCATTTCCACAAATGAAAAATGGCAACTATGGGCATTGTCTCCTTAACTTGGAAGTTAGAACTAGAGTGAGATACAAAACAGAAAGGAAAGCTTTCTAGAGGGGTTATGGATATCTTTGTGGAAAGATACTTAGTTGCAGGGAACACTGATCTCTATGTATTAAAGGTAACATTTAGCACATATTATAAGGCCCTTAGAAGCATTCAAATTTAATGGAAAAAAGTATAGGTATAATCGATCAATTGCAAATATAACACATAAATGCACTAATTTTGATACTCATTCATTGATTTGAAGTGACCTAAGTACCAACAAATTGTTTGAACAGTACAACTCCCTATGCAAGTAATGGTTGTTCAGTTAATTAAGTAGTGCAGAAAATAATCTAGATCTGCATGCAATTGCAAAGCACTCTTGAGCTGAGACACATAATGCAAGAATCCATCCACACTAACATTAAGCATATATTTAATATTCATACCACATTAAGTAAACCGCAGTAGCAAACACATGCAAGTTCTAATTTACTGGGACAGTGGAGCTACACAATTTGGGGAGAGAAGAAAAGGAAGATAAGGGGTGGGAATGTTTCAAGAGGATGATATCAGCTTTGTTTAGAAAGAAAGCCATAATGTGTGGAAAACCTTTTATCAACTGCAAACAGTTTTTTTTAAAAAAAATTGTTATACTATGCCTGTAATCACCGACCAACCACATACATCATCAGAACATGAATTGAGACCTGTGGGTCCCAAGGAAGAGACTCAGCCAACTTTTTTACTCATTGAAGTTAACTCCAAATAACATACTTGGAAAGGAGAATGTTTTCCTTTACCTCTTCAGCAAATTTGATCAAAATGGTTGTCCGAGGTCGTTGCTGACCTTCCATTGGCACAAAATGAGCTGTTACAACAGCAGGAAAACCAGCACTGTCCAAAACACCCTTCAAAGATAAAGAAAAATCACATCAGAGCCTCCAACACCTAGACTATCAGCTAATAGGAACAAAGGCAATGAAGTACTTACCCTTACTATTCCAGCAACAAATGCCCCACAATTAAATGTCCCCATGTCTTTTGGAATTGAAATAAATCTACAACCCCAAATTGGAGCAATTAGCTGGACAATATTGTAAACCTAAATATCCAGCTAGCTGTCTGCAATAAAAAATTATACTAGCCAGGAATTTTTACCTGTTCACAAGGAGCTCCTTCTCGCTGATCATGTATTCATCTTCATGTTCAGTGCCTTTCTCAAGTGAGTCAGCCACCTAAAATGATCAAAAAGAGGATTTGGTAAGATTATTGCTTAACAGAAGTATATCATATTATAGTCCAGAAAGAACAGAACTAAAAGCTAGCAGGGGAAATTTTGGGCCTAAATTGTGCATTGATACAAATGAAGATTCATGGAATCATGCAGAACAGTCAACATTACCATTTTTTCTGCTAAACCAATGGAGCAAAGACGATATTTCATTTGGTTCATGCAATATAACTATTTCTATTATTCATGCAGTCTAACTGATTGGCATAAAATATTTTATTACCCTTTTATGTGGTTGGCAAGAATAAAACCAAAATCCAACTTAACCAACAATTTTTTTACGTGCTGTGACTGCTGTCTACCAAAACGGCCACATAGATCCAGTTATCTCCTAAGTAACCAACTGGACACCAAATTAACCATATTACCAACAAAACTTCACCAGACGCCACCAAGAAAATGAGAACAAGAAGTCAAGAGTAACCTCACTCAAAAGAATTACATTAAAACAGAATCCATAAATTAAAACAAGTAACAGCAAATTAATAAGTTTGCTACCACAAAATATACTTCAATTGTTCAAACACTTCTAAGTTCTAATATAATTGTCAGAACTTCCCCCTATCTTAGCACAGGCTTGTCACAAAACATTCAGAGATTGAATGATATTACTGAGTACAACATTCAGTTGCTGACAAACAAAATGCAATAAATTGTTTCATTTAAAAACCATTGAACTACAGGGGGAAAAATAAACAAAAATAACAACAACAGCATTCACCTTTCCAAATAACACCTTCCATACAGTGCTGTGTACAAAGGAAAGAATGCCCAACAATCGTGTTTCCCTTCTGTTTCCCTGTGGCATCAAGAAAAACATCACTATTCTATTCATGCTAACCTCATGAAAGATTAGATATATACCACACTCATGCATTACACACATTTGCAAACCTAAATAGAGAACATATTACAAACCCACAATACTAATTGATTTTGATTGATGACAACCCATTACAGCAAAACCACAATAATATCCCAATACAATTGCATTCAGGAAGACATGAACCCAAAGTAGAACTTCAACAGTGTCACATACCTTATCTCTATGGCAAAGAAGTTCCAAAACTCGAGCCCCAACCGCATAGCCTGCATCCTCCAGCCTGTTCCATGTACCATAAATTTTGTCAAACACTCAAATGGAAAAATTTCAAGAAAAGTCAATCTAAGCAACCCATGTCTCAGCTGAAAGCTTCTAACCATCCAATTTCTAAGGGTCTTTTTCTTCTTTCTTTACCTTCAAATATAATCTCCAACTTCTATCCATTTATGCTTTGTTTGGCCAACAAAGCTAGATTTAAAGTACAATATCGAGTTTCTCACTTAAAACATGAAAAAGTAAAATCACTCAAAGACAACTGCGTAGAACCATCCAACCTAGTCGAATCAATGAAATTCCATTATTTGCAATAGAAGACAACGTAAAACATCTATGAAACTTTCATTCTCATCATCAATTTTCTCGGCAACCAAACAATAACCCGAACTCAGTATACAAAAGCATAATATAGAATGCGATAGCCAATACGCGGTAGTGAACAATTTCACCTTCTTTCTAACTCGGCAATGTTGTCCACCTGCGTCTGATTGTACTGCACAAGCTCAGAAAACAGGAACGCAAACGCGCTCAAACTGACCTGCAAACAAAACCTCAATTTATAAGCCGAAAAGTCACCAAAAATGAATATAGAATCTCAAATCTCGCTCTCTTTCTTCATTTTGCGCTTTTTGGAACCAAAACGCGCAGAGATTCAAATGCTTTGACAAAATTTCGGAGAGATCTAAGAAGAATTTAAAGAAACGTTTCGAAGTGAGCTGAACACCGCTATTTGGAATTGATTCGGTAACTGATTAAGAGAGCAAAGTTCGAGAGAGAGAGAGAGAGACCTCTTGCTTGCCCTTGCTGAGGGGCTTGTCGAGGACGTTGGAGTACTGCTTGATCTTCCCAACTCCGATCATCTTCGTCTTACTCCGTGCGTGTGTGAGAGAAACTGTAATTTTTCTCAGATGTAAGTATTCACACCCATGCCCGTGGAAACCAAATGGTACTTCCAAGCGTGAATGATATTTCTTTGTATTTTTAAAAAAAATTAATTATATAATTGAAATTGTATATAATTTCTGTTATAAAATTTACAACAAAAATGTTAATGTTACAAGTTCATCATGTGTTTATCCAAAAATGACGTGGCTTTTAAAATCGCCATTGACGTTGTGATTGATCATTATTAGATTTTGATCAAATGATAATTTTAAAAGCCACCTCATTTTTTTAGGGACACAAATACAAGTAATTCTATATAACCTTATCAATTATTCCAATAGTTTATTCATACCGGTTGACGTTGTGTATTTTAAGTGATTAATATGAAAAGTTATTTAAAACACGTAACATTAACCAATATAAAATGTATGTGATAAATTGGTGCGAAGAATATCTTTACACTTTGTTTATTACTATCACAACGTCTAATAATAACAATTTTTTCTTAAAATTGTATGGAATAATATTTCTTTTTGTCTTAATCTCAATAAACCTATTTGGGATGGTTCTATTCTCTATGTGGCAATTGGGCCTCCTAATCATCAATTTGCCTACAATCCATATACCAGGACACTTAGCCCTAGAAAATGTGCTCACTCAAAGCCTCATACAACTTCAAAACAACATGTATAATCTGAATTTCTCTTAGTCTCAAGCCAAAATCAATAGTTGTAAGGCCCATACCACATCTTTTCTAATATATTTAAAAATCACAGTTTGGCCAGATTGACCTTTTAAGCTTACAAAACTCATAACTTTTTTCATACAAACTCCAAATGAAACTTGACCCAATTTTCTCTCAACAGTCAACTCATGGAGGCATAACATAATAAAAAATCCAGCTAAAACTTTCACCATTTGGCACCTTGATGGATTGTCCTAGGCTTATCCTCAAACTTCGTTTGACCTATGAGACTTCCCAAATCATATCTTGGCCTATAAGCATAAAAAAAAATCAGTAAACCATTCCCAAAATTCTCATATTTCTTAGGCTATGTTTGGGAAAGAACTGGACTGGAAAGAGGACCCAAAGACCAAAAACTCCAAAAAAATTCTCACATTATTCCTCTCAAAATTAACATCAACTTCTTACTTTTTACCTCAAAATTAACTTTTTATTACTATTCAAATAAAAAAATCATTACAAAACAAATTTATTTTTCATACAAAAACATTCTTACATTTTTTTCTTCTTCACATCAATCAAATATGCTACAGTTTCAGTCTACTTCATTTATCAACTCCTTTGCCAAACATAAGCTTAGTTATTATATCTCTCAATCTAGTTTGAACATTCCTAGTCTATATGATTTATTGTGGTCAAATCATTACATTCTTACTTTTTTTCAAGTAGCTATAGTCTATAGACACACTTATTTGTCTATAGACCACTTTCGAAAATGACCCGCTAACTTATATTCTTTTATTATATATCACACTTTTATTTCACTTTGCTGATGTTATAGTGGAAGATTAATAGAATTCTTATACTAAAATTGGGCAACGCCCGAGTATTAAATAAAAAATAAAATCAAAAATCAAAACCAAGGGCTTAAGTAGAAAATTATTTGATCTAATTTTCTCCAAACAAAAAATGGCATTTCAATTTTCATCTGTAATTTGTATTACTTGTTAAAAATGACAAACCCTATATAATCCAAAAACAGAAGAAAAAAAAAGAAAAAGAAAAAGACAAATGAGTAATAGAAAAGAAGGGCAACGAACTTGGAAGCAAAGCTGTGTAAACGGAAACACAGAGACATAAAAAGCAAGCCGCATTACTCTTTCAACGCATCTCTCCTCGCGCACACACACACAAACAAACAAACAAACACACAAACACCTCCCGAACCTCAAAGCCCTTCCCCCAAGCTTACCTGAGTCTCCTCTCTTCTCTCTCTCTAACAAACGCACACACACTCTCTCTCTTTCCATCTCTAATGGAAGACGACGACGAGTTCGGAGATCTGTACACGGACGTGCTACGGCCTTTCACTTCCACGTCGTCATCATCCGATGCTCTGGAGACCCACGGGGCGTCTCTGGCGCCGCCACCTCTCACCCGTCCGATCGATCTCAACCTCAAGAGCGACGACGACGAGATCCTCTTCGGAGCTTCCCGCGCCAATTCCGCTGCTCCCAATCGTCCCTCCGATCAAACCCTAGCTACCCGCCCCACCGAGCTCGAGTCGGCTCCGAATTCGATACCCCGCGACGAGAGAGTCGAGGATTTTGCTGGTCGGTCTGGGGTTTTGGACGGGGGGCGTGTGGAATTACCGAAAAGGGCTTCTCCTGAGGATGTGAAATTCGATATTGAGGAGGTTAATACCGGAATTTTTGATACTGGCTCTGAGCCGATCATCCCGGGACTCTCCGGCGCACCGGCAGCGAATCTAGAAGCTTCTACCGCCGATAACGATTGGGACAGTGATAGCGAGGACGATTTGCAGATAGTGTTGAATGATAGCAACCACGGGCCTATGGCGATGGAAAGAGGTGCAATTGGTGGTGAAGAGGACGACGACGATGACGATGAAGACGGGGACCCGCTGGTTATTGTGGCGGATGGGGAGCTGAATCAGGAGCTGGAGGCGCAGGATTGGGGTGAGGATGCGACGGGGCAGGCGGTTGGGGTGGATGGCGAGAGGAAGGAGACGGGGGAGGCGGGGAAAGTTGGTGGTGTTGGCGGAGGGGCCGTGGGAGTGGTGGCTCCGAAAATTGGGTATAGCAATCATGGGTATCATCCATTTCATTCTCAGTTTAAGGTCAGTGTGTTATATGCTGCTGTTGCTTGAAAATAGGGAAATTTTGTGTACATGGGGTTGACTTGTGTTTTCCCCTTATTTGATGAGAATTGGAGCGTGGTTGTGGCTTGTAATTGTTGTACAGTGTGAATTGTTGGGAAAATTTGATGCTTTGGATTTGAATTTGCGGTCTGGGTAAGTTTCATGTATGTTGGTGTTTGAAAAAGTAGAAAGGAGTGACCACTTAAAATTGTATTTTTCTCCTTCCTGGGAGCAATGGAAATGAAAATTGCTTGGCTTAGTAAGTGTTTGATGATTCTTAGTGTATGCTTGAGATTTTATTTCTATTGAAAGTAAAGGCAGGATGCTTGCAGCTTGCAGCTTGCGTGTAAAATCATCTGATTTAAGTAAAAATTTTGGCAACGATGCGTTATTGGGAGTTGCATATCATGGAAGAATTTGAGCTGATTTCCCTTCCAATCAGTTACCAATATAAATAATGGGTCCTTATTCAAGCTACTAGGTATATTGTGTTAAAGTCTGTAGAAGATTTCTGTGCGGTGTAGGTGTTATCCTTCATACTGTTTGTTTCAACGCCCGGTGCTAGGATTTGAGCCTGATTGTAAATTTATTATTAGGAAA
The DNA here is from genome assembly GCF_901000735.1 of Corylus avellana. Lineage (NCBI taxonomy): Eukaryota > Viridiplantae > Streptophyta > Magnoliopsida > Fagales > Betulaceae > Corylus > Corylus avellana. The sequence continues at coordinate 28,598,493 of NC_081546.1, forward strand.
CTTTAACAACATAGGTTCTGATGGCAAACACTTTATCTTCGGCGACTGATCTGTAGAGTCTCTGAGATTAAGGCTGATGGATGTTTAACACAAAGTTGGCGTTGTTTGTTCCTCTATTTCTTCATAATCGTTGTCATTGTTGTCAGCATCACCATCTAATTCTTCTGGTACCGCTTCTCTCATATGATGAAGAAAGATATGCTGTTGATGAAATTCAGAATATTGAGTGAACAAACTCGTATGGTAACTTTATGCCACAAGGAATTTATATGCGGCATGCCTTCATTGATCTATTGCAAGTATCTTTTACAGCAGGTTGCCACAGTTGGGGTGGTTGAGAAGGGGCAGTTATTGTAAAAGCAGTTTATTGGCTTCCATGTTTTTTACTCCTATGATCAAGAACAAATTCAGATAGCTCATTTGCAAATCAAAAAGTAAAACGCTGGAACTGTGGACGCTGCTACTACATCGTGTAGTAGAGAAACTGTATTGCTTGATGTGTAAATTAAAGTGACAAAATATCTTATATAATGCTGCACCCTACAACTCCTCCCACCTCGAAAGAAAAAGGAAAAACAATAGAAAATAGAAAATTTTCTGTTTGTTATTATGTTAATAAAATGTTTTATAAAGACAAGCTCATGCTACCATCCTCTGGACTATTTTTTGCTTGCCTGCCTCATTGGTTGCATTTGCAAACTTTACGTCAATTCTAGTTTGTAACGATTGTTCAATTTTGGGGATGTAGATTTTGCTGGAGTAGTTTTCTGGTACGATAAGTCCAATCTTTTTGTTTACATACTGGTCAAATGCCTTAAAAGTCCTTTTGAGGTCTGATTTCATCCTACTTAATATTTTGGGAACCCTTGCTTCTGCTCTACACTCCAAATGTTGTTATTCCATGATGGTTCCTACTTTTTATGCCAAAGCACCGGTGCTTCGTATGACATAGCATCTTTATCATTGATATCTACCCTGCCCAAACCCCCTTGTTTACAGTGGAAAAACTGGTTCTATATCGATCAAGCCTTCCTTTGTATTCTTCAGCTGCTGTCTCCCAGCCCGTGATCTGACAAGTGGTTAATTCTCTGTGGTTATCTCAGGGTCATTGTATTTCTTGATGCGTATCATTTGTTTTTTCATGCTATAAGGAAAATGAAATAATTTTAAATCTACAGTTATTGCCTTTAACCTTGGTATTTGATTTGAAAAGGTTATCTTTAAACTTATCAAACAAAGGTTATCCGTGATAGGCCTCTAAGATTGAATTATATCTTCTTATTTTTGGTTTCTTGTTACTTCTTTTTTTTTTTTTTTTTTTTTGAATTTTAGAAATGTATAAACTTGTTCTTTGAATTTTATTCGTGCCTAGGAAGATTGATCTTCCCCCTCCTCACTCTTCTCTTTACCAGTGAGCTTGTATTTTAAATTCAAGATAAGTGTGTCTAAATTAATTTATTTTGAATGATGTACCTGCAAAGCTTCTTGTTTGTTTATGTAAAGGAAGGAAAGAATCTGCTGTAGCTGGAATTATTCTTTTTGATGGTTAAAGCAACTTTTTAATTATTGGCTTATACCTGTTTGTTTTCCCTGCACATAAATCCTAATTATTCACTTTTTGTTAACATGCAGTATGTTAGACCTGGTGCAGCACCAATGCCTGGAGCAACTTCTTCCGTTCCTGGAGTAGCCCCAGGCCAAGTTCGTCCGCTTGTCAACATGGTTCCTATAGCTGGTCGTGGTAGAGGTGATTGGAGACCAGCAGGAATAAAAAATGCTCCTCCAATGCAAAAAGGTTTCCATTCAGGTTTTGGAGCGCCTGGTTGGGGGAACAATATGGCAGGGCGAAGTTTTGGCAGTGGACTAGAATTCACACTTCCTTCTCATAAGTAATTTTCAATTAGCTGCATATGCTGGTTGCTTGTTAATTATCACGATAGTCGCATGTTGTTAAAACATCTCATGGTTTAGAACAATCGCATGTCGCATGTCAAACATTCTCATTGTTTTGATGATGTAGTCCATAAAAACATATGTGACCGTGTACTAGAATATTCTCATTGTTTTGTTCTTTATGTTGTCCATTATTAGGTATTAAAATGCGGGGTAAGGATGTATCGGTTTGCATTATTTCTTATTGTGATAATGCTTGATATTTTATTCATTTGTGTAATGGGTTTTTGCGTTGTCATTGATGCTTGTATGTCCAGTTTTTCAAACTTCTCCATTCTGAACATGTAATTCTACTCTTTCAGTTTCTTATATCTTAGCTGACCTCATGGGATGTGGCTCGTTTGCTGCGGCATGGCCTCTCCATTTTTAGTTGGGGCGCCTTTACGCTTTTAATAAAACAGTTTATTACTTATCAGAAAAAAAAAAAAAAAACCATTGTTTTTAGTGTATAAAGAGCTCTTTACTGTAGTTGCTCTTTACTTTTCATTCTAGTTCACTACAGCACTACCTCCTGTGGTTGGTGTTGGTCTGTTGTCTAAAGCCCTTTTAAGCAGATATGTTCCTCTAACTGAACAATATAGTGCCACACTATGTGCACTTGGTGGGGGTCCCACCTAGTACGCTGCTGTTCTAGTCAAAACTCTTGAGATCCAGCGAAAGTGATGACTAATAAATGGTCTAATTAGGTGTTAGATTACGTACTATAGTGGGTGCACACTATGAGAGACCAATAAATCTTATCTGCCAGAAGAGAGAGGGGAAAAAGAAAAAGAAAAGTATTTATTCATTGTTAGATGGTCCTGACTATCATGTAGTGATGGAGTTTAGTGTTCATTGTTAACTTGTTAGTGTCACACTTGTGTCTATTATTCAAAATCAATCCTTGTTCAGCAGTGTGGGAAGTGAAAAAAGGGGGCAATTTTTCTTCTTGCGTGATTCATTACAGGTTTTGATAATGTAGTCCATATCATTTATATTTCAGCATTTTTTGAGATTGGTTTATTACTTATCTAAACAAATTTATATTTCAGTATTCAAGGGTTCTGTAAAAGATTTAATTTTCAATGGTTTTTTTTGACCTCATGATTTGCTTATTTGACCATCTTGAATATTTTCAGGACCATATTTGATGTTGACATTGATAGTTTTGAGGAGAAACCATGGAAATATCCTGGTGTTGATATATCAGACTTCTTCAACTTTGGTTTGAATGAGGAGAGCTGGAAAGATTATTGCAAGCAACTGGTAATATCATTAAGCTTTAATCATACTTTCGACCACATAAACAGAAACTAAGTCCCTGCATATTTGATTTCTCAGGAACAACTCCGCATGGAGTCTACTATGCAAAGCAAAATTCGTGTTTATGAAAGTGGGCGAACAGAGCAGGTACTGAGTGTTTATATATCTCAAGAAAGTTTTTGTTGTTTCCAATAGAAATATTTGGTTTCTATACCCCTGTTCTGGTACCAAGGAAATTTTTTTTTTTTGGCTTTTATTTGCCCCAGGAGTACGATCCAGATTTACCCCCAGAATTGGCAGCTGCCACTGGTGTTCATGATGTTCCAGCTGAAAACTCAAACCTTGGAAAGGCGGATGTTGGACAAAGTGACTTAGCGAAAGGACCTGCTCGTGTGCGCCCACCTATAGTACGTACAGCTATAGTACGTACAGCTGTCTAACATTATTTTATATTCTACCACTAGGTTTAACTCCTGATTTTCATATAGCTTTATTTGTGTCTCTAACTATCACATTGTTTGCATGTAATTTTTAGCAATCTAGGTAAAACATCTGTAGCTACTAGACATGTTGCAATTATTTACTACTTCGGCTTCCAGGCTCAATGATTTCTTATTTTATTTTTTATTTCCTACCAGCCAACTGGGAGACCAATACAGGTGGAAGGTGGTAATGGTGAGCGTCTTCCTTCCATTGACACCCGACCTCCTCGCATCCGTGATTCAGATGCAATTATTGAGGTACTTAATTAAACCAGTCTTAAAGTGCACTGATCTAAATGTGTAAGTAGATGCATCATTTTATGCTGCATATTTAATGTAGATAACTGGAAATATTTGGGCAACAGATTGTCTTGCAGGACTCTTTAGGGGATGATTCCTCCACAGGAAATGGTGCCCTAGAACGTCCAGACAATGATCCCCAAAGAGAGGAATTTAGAGAAGGTGATGTAGTTGAAGAAGACAGTGTGCAGGTGGACAGTGAGTATTTTGATGGTTTTCCTCAGGCTTACAACGGTCGAAAGAGAGATCTGGTTGAAAAAAGAAGAAAGCCTTTCTTGACTTCTGTTGATAATAACTTACCTGATGGGGATGGAGTATCATCCCTTCCCTCTCCAGAAGCACCTGCCCAGTATCCTGGTTTGCGGGGGCAGACTTCTGTCCATCCTATTGGGAATGTTGGTACCACGTATGATGAAAGGTATGAAATAGTCTTGGATAGATGTAACCTTTGATGTATGTTTATAAAATCACCCATATGTTATTCTGTCCAATGTGATAGTTTTGTGTTCTAATACATTCCTTCAAGTTAGGGAGAGAAGTCCACCTTGATGAAAGAAAGCCTATTCCAATTACTTGGATTGTATTTGAAATCTTTGTTCCACCTTGTGCCTTGTGTTTCTATGTTAATTTTTTTACAGGCGTTTATGCTAATGAATGCTTATCATTTTACACAAAAGCTAAGGGTGTCATCATCTGAACTTGTGAATGCCCAACAAAATTAACTTGCTTCTCATTCTATAAAAGAAGCTTGATACACGGATTCAAGAAGATGTAGTGGACACTAAAATTGTATGAGAAATCAATAATGATCTTGTAAGAAAGAAAGTAGTTACAACTTATCAAAAAAAAAAGAAAGAAAGTAGTTACAAGCTGATCATCTTAGAGAGGTGGAACCTGGTAATTGTGAAATCCTTCATCCAAGAATTAACTTGCCTCTCACGTGGGTCAGAGAAGCATGAGACAAGGACTCAAGTTGTAGTGGATAATAAATAATATATGAGAAATCAATAATGATCTCGTCAGAAAGAAAAAGCAGTTACAACTTGATCACCCTACAAGTTGTGCTATTTGGAAATTTTCCTCAATTGATTTGGGTTGTCTTGGGTTATGCCTAGATGAGTAGTCGATTTGTATGCTTGTTGGTAGATTGCCGGCAACATTCGAGTGCTGCTGTGTGGAAGATGATGCATTCATGCATTAGTGGTGTCTATAGAGGGAAGTGAATGATAGAAGTTTTGAGGATCGTGAGAGGACTTTGGAAGAGATTAAGTCTTTAATACAATGCATCCTTGGACAGCTGATTTTGTTTTTTCTTGGTGATTAGTTGTCATGATTTTTTTGTTCTTTTTGAGCTAGGTAGCTTTTCTTGTATACTTCCTGTGTACCTAGGGGTGCTTTATACTTTTAATGATATCTCAATTACTTATAAAAAAGAGAGGTAAAAGCTGGTAATTGTGAAATCATTTTTCCAAGTATTTATCTGTTTTCTTTGTCCGATCAATAAAAGAAATTTGTATGTATTCCCATTTGGAGCTTTTCAGTTGGCAATATATACTTTTTCCTTCTGGAATTTTATCAAGTACAGCTTATGATAGTGTAGTTTGTTTGCCTAGGTTGTTAACAGCATCGTTCAAGTATTTATCTGGGCATGAAAATGAATTTTCTGACTATAATATACTATGATGTTCTGTTGTATTTATCATGGGTTTCTTGGTTAAATTCTTATAAATTTTTTAGCAGATGTTTATTAGCCTGAGCTGGAAGTATTATTAACTTGTAAGATTGCATGAGAACTCAATAAACTCGCTCCTTTTGGATGCAGGCGGACACAAGGACGGACAAGTGACCAGTCCCCTCATGTGACTCCTAATCGAAGTACGCATGATAGGAAATTTCAGGATAATCAGAAGGAAGAGTCAGTAGAAAGCTTAGACGATAAACATAGTCCATTGCTATCATCTCCTGACACAGTTAGGGATGCCAGGGAGTTGAGTGTTGACCCTAAAGATGCTGAGCATGATGAGCTTGTGCTGGCTGATGGAAGCCCTTTAATGGAAAAGGAAGAAATGTCTTTGAACACGATAGGCGCAAATGACACCCTTAAAGATGGAGTTGTAAAGAAACAAAAATTGAGTTCTCGTGTCGAACAACCTGTGCTCCAAGAATTTGATGAGGGGGAGGACTCAAAGGCTGCAAGAAGTAGCGAAAACAGCAAAGCAAGATCAGGAAGCAGCAGGGACTATCAAAAGTGGCGCGATGGGGCTGAGGAGGAAGTCATTCAAGAAGGAAATTCAACCATGGTGGAGACTGTGAAAAGGCACCTTGATGAAAATGAACAGGGTCTCCGAAGAAAGAATCGTGACGGAAGGCAAGATATGGAAAGAAATCGCACTGCAATAAAAGGAACAGAAGATTACCCCTATAGAGACTGGGATCCTAGCTCAGGTCATCAATTGCTTATGAAAACTGATGGGTTTAATAGGCGAAAGGAGAGAGACAATCCTGATGGACCCTGGCAACGGAGAGATGACGATCCTTATAATAGAAGGAGTAGAACTGAAGACATGAGGAAGAGAGAGCGTGGTGATGAAATAGGATCCAGACACAGGGGCAAGGTTCGAGACGGCGAGAAAGATGAATATTTACATTCAAAAAAACAGTTGGATAATGGCAGCTATAGGGTTCATTATGATAAGGAGGTTGTCTCACGCCACAGGGAAAGAGATGATGGTCTGAAGAGTAGGTATGAAAATGTCGATGATTACCATAGCAAGAGAAGGAAAGATGAGGAATATCCGAGGAGGGACCATGCTGACAAAGAAGAAATCTTGCATGTACACAGGGAAAGTTCCAGTCGTCGTAAGCGGGAGAGGGATGAAGTTTTGGACCCACGCAAGAGAGATGACCAACTAAGAGTTAGAGATAGCCTTGATGATCACCACTCTGTTAGGCACAAAGATGAGAGCTGGCCGCAGAGAGAAAGGGGCGAAAGGCAGAGAGAGAGGGAGGAGTGGCACAGGCCAAAACAGTCTCATGAAGAATACCTACCCAAGCGGGAAAGAGAAGAAGGACGGGTTGCTGTAAGGGGTGGGCGTGGTCCAGATGATAGAGCATTGGTTAGCCATGCTAGGGCAAAGGAGGATTACAAAGGATTTGATAAAGAATACCAATTTAAAGACATGGTGCGACACACTGAACAGTCCAAGAGAAAGGATCGAATTGAGGATGAAAGTTCACATCATAGGGGACGTGATGATGTTTATCCACGTGGAAATCAATTTAGTAATGATGAAAGAAGATCCAGGCAGGAGAGATCAAGTTCCCGTAATGATCGTGCTGTTAATGCTTCTGATAACCAAAGAGTACATGACAAAAAAAATAGAGAGACTACAAGGAAGAATAAAGACTCTGACGGTGGCGATCACAATGCTTTGGGCCCTTCCAAGAGAAATCAAGAAGACCACAGTGGTCAAATTAATGAGATGGTATGTAGCATGCTTAGACACAAGAATGTAGAATTCTTTCAAGATAAGGAAAAAAGTTCTCCCTTTTAGAAGTTGAGTTATTCGACAATGTCTTAACATGAAGAAAAGTAGGTCATAAGCTTGAATTTGCTAGAATTAAATGACTATGGGAAAAAGGCAAATCTAGCTCAATCCCTTGGTCCAGCAAGGTTTGGTTGAAACTTGAAGCTCATGCTTTCATCTGGAATACTAACAACAAAAGAGGTCTGACTGTTGAAGCTCATTTTAATAATTGGTCACTGACTTTTAATTATTCAGATGTTGGAGTAAGGTTGAAACCGTGATTTCAGAGCATGTTATTGCTAGTAGTCACTTCCAAAATTTCATGTTTTCTGGGTAAAGATGCTAGTTTCTAGGATTTGCAGTGTACCTTTTACTTGGCAATTATAAAGGTTGTAAGAATTCAGATGGGCTAACCAACCCTATTTTTGTAGGTTTCGTGGCAATGTTACCGTTAGAAAACCTAAAATATGTGAATTAATAAATAAAAAGGGCACTGTTATGGAATTCTTGCCTGGGCAAGTGATTTGGAATATTGAATATCGACTCTTTTCCTCATTCAAGGTGAGCATTGTCAATCCTTGTGTATGCTAAGACGCCATTTTCAAGGCTTGGGAGTGGACAGGTTGTTTTAAACCATTTACCTCTGTAGTATTTGATGCATATGCCTTTGCTTATAATTGAAGAGATCCATTAGGGCAAGAACCTCAAACGTAAGTAGCTTTAATATCTGATTTGTCTTAGATAAGGTAATGGTAATATGAACATTCTTTCTTGGATATGACTCATTGAGAGAAATGCTAACCCTCATGAATTGTGATGTTTGTACATATCAAAAGTTTGTTTCTGACATAAAATTCGATTTTTATTACTTGAGCTCATTCTTGAGGCTTACAGACTAATTTGTAAACTGCTTTGTTTGTCTCGATCAGATTGTCATCTTGTATTGGCATTTCCTATTGTCATTTGATATTATTTTCATCAATTAATCTGGGTTTTGGTTGAGAATTTGAGATACTCTTTGTTGAGACCAGTGAGTTGTGTTCCTCTTTGGGTTCACTACTTTAACCTTATTGGTTAATGTAGGAGGTCTCCCTGCGGGGTTGTATTCATTTCTCATTCGTGTTTGTTGACTTTTGTACTTAAACCTGGTAGGAAGTCTAACCCTTTAGGTAGTGTTCAAATTCATATTTCTTCTTGTGCCATTGTATAGGGCTTGAAAGGTTCTGGTGATCAAGGAAATGGTGAGCATGAGATCTCGGTGCACCGCCGTGCGTCCAGAAAACATAGGGAAGATGCTTCATCAGAAGATGAACTGCAAGACTCAAAAAGAGGGCGCTCCAAGTTGGAACGTTGGACTAGCCACACCGAGAGGGATTACACTATCAACAATAGGTCATCGTCTTCCTTGAAATTCAAGGAGATCGACAGGAACAACAATGGTGCACCTTCTGAAGCCAGCAAACCTCCAGATGAATCTGCTAAGACAGTTGAGGCTGTTGATAATCAACATCCATTGGCTGAAGAGAAAGATGCTTCTGACCTGGAAAGCAAAGATGTCGACACAAAACCTTTGGAAGATAAGCACCTGGATACAGTGGAGAAGTTGAAGAAGCGAAGTGAACGGTTCAAGCTTCCGATGCCAAGTGAGAAAGAGGCCTTGACAATTAAGAAGATCGAGACTGAAGTACTGCCTGCTGCCAAAAGTGAGACTCCTGCAGATTTGGAGATCAAACCAGAACGGCCGCCTCGGAAAAGAAGGTGGATCAGTAACTGAATGTGAAACCAAGGGACCTACATTATTTTGTGGAATTGCGCTTTTGGTTTTGAGAGAAGTCTTGGCCTCTGATTCTTTAATTCTAGAACCCTGCCAGTCCAGTCCAGTCATGCCTTGGGATGATCATAAATGGTTTCTGTAGGGTTTTAGAGATGGCCATGTACCTCTGCAATTGTTATATCATCTTGTAACCGCTGCCACCCTATACTTCTAATATTGTGTAAATACTGGTGAATGTAACATCAAACTGGTCACTGATGGTGGCAAGGAATTATTTTTAGTGTTAATTCGTAAACTTGTGACCCAGAATTTTATCTGGGTTATTCGACGTGGCAAATCTGAATCTGACTGCGAGAAGCCGGTGCTATGGGGAGGCGAGGCTCTTGTTTGCCTGCAGCGGCAGATGTTCGAAGCAAAGAGCTGATGAGCAAAAGGGAAGCAGTTTTACTACGGTGTTCTACTTCTTATAACTGTACTTTGTATCATTAGTTATCATTTTTTTTTTTTAACTTTTGTTTTTTTTTCCGGCAGCCGGAAGCCTGAAGTAGAGAAGTTCCCTTTGTATTTGAGGAACAAATGAGTTTTAAAAAGTACGAATTTTAAAGATAAAGAAAGAAGAAAACAGGAATGATTTTGGTCATCTTCCGAGTTATCTTATCCCTTTTCTGTGTGTTGGGTTCCTCTAATGAGATGAACACTAATTTTCCCCTTTAATGCATTACTGAGGGAAAGATTTTGCTACTACAACAACAGTAATGATCGCTCCGAGAAGCAAAAACAAGGTAAAATTGTTTGGTTTCAAAATTAGGTTATAAGTTTTTGTGATATGTCTCCTAATAAATTCCTAAAACCGGCTTTTGGAGGTGACCCAACCACCTTAAAACGCCCTTAGGGATGGTTTATGAAGGTGGTTTGGCTACTGTATAATCAAGTTATTTTATTTTATTTTATTTTTTAAAATTTAAGGATAAAATTATAATTTACAAAGAATTTGTCAGAAAAATAGTCAAGATTTGTGATTTATAAGTTTATTTTTGAATGACAAAGATTTATTTGTTTATAAGTTCAAACTACTGACCAGTTTAACAATTTTCCAAAACAACAACAATTGGAGAGTAGAAATCCCAAGAATTAATTGAACCCCTTGGCATGATATAAACTGATATTGGCTTTTACCATTTGATCAACAAATAAATAAAAACGAAAATTAAATAATAAAAGCATCGAAAGCTTCTTGAGCTAGTGTAAGGTTGGACAGCTCAACTTTCACTATACTTTAAAGGGTTCAGTTGAACTTCTGACCTTGCCATAAGTTTGAATTTATATTTTATACATAATATCTTGATTTTATTACATACGGATTCCTTTTCTTTTTTTTTGGTGTGTGTGTGTGTTTTTTTTTTTGAGTAATGAGAAACCTCATCAGCCCAATCTCTAATCTAAGTACAAAATTGTTCCATCAGAGAAAAGTAATTCTAGAAATCGCAATTTTATCTTATTATTATCCAACTCTGTTGACGATTGACATGTTAATAACAATCAATCTTTGGATCAGCTTTTGTTTTTGTTTTTTTAAAATAATGTGATATACTCTGCCACTATCCTATAACTATCTCATTATGTTGATGTGTCATTGTCAATTTACTCTTAATTTAATCATTGTTATAAGAAAAGAAAAATCTAATAGTAGATTGGCATAGTAATTTCTAGCATTAACTCAATAATGAAAATGATATACAAATTAGATTTCACATATTAAAATTTACATTACAATATATATATATATATATATATATATATATATATATATATGATCCATTTACAACATATATAATCAAGATTTTAAAAAATTTATCATAAAATTTTGATTGGTCTAATCCATTAAAAATAAATAAATAAGAATTGGCAATAAGACCTCTAGGTATATATATATATATATATATATATATATATATATAATCCATTTACAACATATATAATCAAGATTTTAAAAAATTTATCATAAAATTTTGATTGGTCTAATCCATTAAAAGTAAATAAATAAGAATTGGCAATAAGACCTTTAGGTCCACACTCACAAAGTAGATGTATGTTTTTGATTGGCAATAGTAGAAGCAAAGCAAACCCACTTTCAATTAACAACAGTTAAAAGAGTCTGGAACCGGACGCAGCCAAAGAGGCCGGACCTTCGATTTCGGTGAGTCAATTGGACCTCCGCCTTTCCAATCTCCCTTTCTGGGGTTCTCATAGTCCATGCCTTTCGCTCCAAAACATTTTCAAATTGATAAAGAAAATGAATTTTTATGTTTGGTTTAGTTTTTTGGTTGAAAGATTTGAATACCCGTTACACATTTTAGATCGCCCATGTCGCTCTAAAGTTGCAAAGCGCATGCTTTGGTGGTGCTTGGAGTAAGTTATCTAGGCTTAGTGTTACGCATGCCAAGTGTTTGTAAAAATGCCCAGCTCTTTGTAATGAATGGCTTGTACATGGCTATATTTTTCACGGGACAATTGTTCCAAGGGCATGTTTTTTACGGGAAACATAATGGTTCTTATATTCATATACTTGTTGATTTAATTGAGCATAATATTGTTGAATAGCACTTATCCAGGATAAAAATACCGCAGCAATATGATGAATGCAACATGACTATGCTGAGAAATGATGTGTGAGTGAGTCTTATGCATCTGGGTATCGTCAAATCAAAAGCACCAATCTTTGGAACCTAGATTGAGCCTCTAGAATCCTAAGGTCTGTACAGAGTTTGGGAATCCCATTTTGACAAAAATGAAGCTGTACACAATTGAAACATAAAAGAAGAGACTTGATGGCCAAAAGACACCTGTGGTTTTTGACAAGTCTGGTTTAATCTCTGCTAGCTTTTATTATACTGATTTTCAGTTCTTTTTTCCGTTATCCTTGAAAATGATCACGCATTTGGATTAAATGGTTTATGCCAAACTTGTTCACTTCATCGCAGGATTTATGTTGGTGCCAATTGTCTTGTAAGTACTGAGACCGGGGTTTTGTTTGCTGCATAACTAGAAGATAGTAAACACTCGGAAAGGTAATTTTTTTTTTTTTTTTTTTCCTGTTTCCAAAACCTCAATGTCTCTCAGAAAACCCCCACTCCCTCGTCTTCTCCTCAACAATGTCTCTTGCATGAGAAATGCCCAACAAATTCTGAGACATGTAAACGTCTCCATTCATGATGGTGGAGCACTGGTGCTAACCGGCACCAACGGGTCAGGAAAGTCTACTTTCCTCCGCATGTTAGCTGGGTTTTCTCGACCATCTGCTGGCGAGATCCTGTGGAACGGTCATGACATTACACAATCAGGAGTGTTCCACCAGTACAAGCTTCAGCTCAACTGGCTCTCCCTGAAAGATGCTGTCAAAGACAAGTTCACAGTCCTCGACAATGTTCAGTGGTTCGAAGTTCTTGAAGGGAAGCAGGGGAATTCATTGCCTGCTTTGCAGCTGATGGGGCTCGGGCGTTTGGCAAAGGACAAGGCAAGATTGTTGTCAATGGGCCAGCGGAAAAGGCTGCAGCTTGCAAGGTTGCTGGCAATTGATCGGCCAATTTGGTTGCTCGATGAACCTTCAGTTGCATTAGATGATGAAGGGGTGAAGTTACTTGAGTACATCATTGCCGATCATAGAAAGAAGGGCGGGATTGTGATTGTGGCAACACATCTGCCTATTAAGATTGAAGATGCCATGTATCTGAGGCTGCCACCAAGGTTTCCGAGAAGGATGACATTGGTAGATATGCTTGATCGAACAGACTTCTAATATTATCCTTATTTTATGTTCATTTATCACACTCATTTGTTTCTCATAAAACCCAGAGAATACACCCTGCCATTGCAGATGAACAAAAATCATCTTTGGTTCTTTTTCTTCTTCTTCAACCTTTTTACTTGTATCTCTGCAAATCTTGAGCTCGGGAAACTGTGTTATGGGACCGGTTAAGCATTGAGTTGTACTCTGATAGTATGTTATGATTGACGCCTGCCTAAATTAGTGGGTGGACTGCCATTGAGTCATATGACTCATATTCCTTTAGAAATTCAGACAGTAAAATTATTGGAAATATTTATCGAGAAATATTATAATTTTTATTATAAGTTATTTATAAATTGGTGTGATAATTTATGTGGTACTTATTATGTCAGCTACTAAAATATTGACCGTCACATGAATTTGTAAAAAAATTATAATAAAAGCTATAATATTTTAAACTCTCTTTTTGATAGCTTGCACGAACATTAAATAAGCAATAATACACATCGAACCTATAAGGCCTAACAATATTTAGTTTAAGATTAATACGTATAGCCAGCTTACTATGGAAGGTGAGTCCTCCATAGGATACACGAAAAATGGATGTGACCAACAAAAATCTAGTGATAGCGTTCACCATATCAAACTGTTGTGGAAGATTTGGTTGGAGTGACCACATATATGAGAGAGGATGATTTTTTTTTTTTTTTTTTTTTTAGATTATCGTGACAATACCATATTTTAATAGTGTCTTGTTGCACTGTTAGGTTAACCCATAACACATTTGAAGTAATTTTAGAAGTTCTTATTGTGTCGCTCAAAAAATAATATGATTTTTAAAATTACAATTTGATCAACATCTAATAGTAATTAATCACAAGCCCAATAATAATTTTAAGAGTCGCATTGTTTTTAAAATAACACAAAAAAAAAAAAAAAAATTGTAACATTACTCGAAGCATAGCATAACTGTCATTTTCCATCTCTTGACAAAGGCAGAGCCTGACTTCATGCCCATGAAAATCCATGGGACCACCAAGTTACCATGAACCAACCTGTGTCTGTAGGAGTCTAAGGGCTCGTTTGGGAGTGCGATTTCAATAAGTGCGATTTTAAAAATTGCGTTTTTAAAAATTACGTTTTTAAAATCGCTACTTTTTAAAATCGCACAAGCGTTTGGTAAAACATACTAAAAAGTACTTTTTTTATCAATTGAATGTTTGGATAACATTAGCACATAATTGCGGTTTCATGACCAAATTACCAATATGGATGAACAAGACAGAGAGGATGAAGAAAAAAAAAAAAAAAAGAGAAAATAAGGGTTTTAATATATTTTAGGTGGGTATTCTTGGTATTTTTTTCATTCCCGTTCTAAAAAAGGTAACTATTGCGCCAAATATCTTTTTAATAGAAATCGTGATTTTGTTTTAAATTCGCACTTTTTCAAATAAGCACCCTCTAATCAACTTATGGAAATCGCAGATTTTTTTGCGATTTTAAAATTTACGTTTTTAAAATCGCAATCCCAAACACCTTAAAATTGCGATTTGGTTTAAAATCGTAGATTATTTTTTAAAAAACGAACTTCCAAACGCACCTTAAGATAAGACATCACAAGATAACACATTCCTAGAGAATTCGAAATCAGAAACTTCGTTTCTGTGCTCAGTTAATCAGTTTGACACAGCATCTTGTTCTTGCGCCACCTTAATCAACAAAACTACAACTGTTGCGTTGGGTCTCTCTTATATGTATAGGCATTTTCAGATCTATCAAGCATCCATAATAAATAATTGTAAAGAATGGAGAAGCCATCTTGGTTTTGTACTGTTTTGACGCAGGTGTTTCTTTGCTTTGCTGTCTACCTTGCTCTCAACTTGGGTCAGCCTCAAAAGGCCATTTACCAGAATAGAGCTCTTGATCTGTACTTCATTAGTGTTAGAGGAGGCTTCAGACCTCTTAAGCAACAGACCCATCTTCTGAGACTGGTCAATCTCTCGTTTTTCTTCATTGAATTCTTTTGTTTCGTGAATATTTGTCATCTTATTTATTGCAGTCTTCCCGGTTTTGTGAGGATGGATGGGGTTTGTGGGTATGGCTTATTTGGTATGTTTTTGTAATTGTATGTCTTATTGTGTTTTGGATGCCAAATTGTGGGATCTGTTCAACGATTAACAGTTTCGTGGGTGCTTCTTTTGGTAGACATACTCCTAGCAACTAACTTGATATATCGAATCCCTGTTTATTTTGTGAAAGATTTCATTTGAGGAAATAATCTTGGTTTCAATTTTGCTGATGGGGAGTGAATTCTAATTCTTTGTGGTGAGTGATCAAAGGACCACTTTCTGCTGCATGCTAGAAGAATTCCTGTTTTCTCTTTTAATAGGCTTTGATTGCATGCATCGAATTTGAATTTTGATGAAGTAACTAGGTTTATCCTATATTCATAATTAGGTTGAAATTTTTCGGCACTTGTAATGCTTTATGCCAGTGGGTTCCTAGCACATCAATAAAGGATTAAAGGCAGATATTGGAAGGGCCACGTATTGGTTTCTGTTGTTACAGTTGGCCAAAGAAGTTATATTAGAATTTGGGTGAGAGGTTATCTTATGTGAGCACATCCAGTCTAAATCTCTGGATGGATAAAGAATGCACCTTTAGGTTTCTTCATCATCTAAATTGCTGCTTGGTTTGATTTACTACTTAGTGATTAATTTACATCATACCCTCATTGTGTTCTTTGTTTGCAAATCTGATTTCACTAGATTGCTGTTTCCTTCAGTCTTCACCGTATCTGAGTTTTTCTGAGTTTTCCTGTTCTGATTGTGTCCTTGTTGTCTATGAAGATGGAGAAAGTGGCAAAGACTTACAATGCAATTTTTGTGGTGAACACTAGTGAGCTCGGAGAGGATGATCCACTCATGCAGAATGTAAGATCTTTTTTTTTTTTTTTTTTTTTTTCCCATCACCAATTAACAATGATGGACATTATGTGATTTTCACCAGTGTGCAGCATTGGTCTAAGTTGTTCATTTGTTAATTATTAATCTTTAATTTTTTCAGGGTACTCTGCTTTTCCCATCACTGAAAGTTCCCTGGTATACCATTCTCTTCGCAATCAGTTCTCTGAATTGGGTACATTGCATTGCATACTAATACTTTTTGTGCAATATAGTGGATTCTTATGTGATGTATGGATAAGCAATACTTTGGATTCCATCACTCTATTGGGTAGTGTTGAATAATAAGTAACACTTGCAGGTACAATACTAGAACTAAGGAGGGACATGGAGCAAGTTGCTTCCTAGAGCAGATAAAGCTACCTTACGGGAGAACCTTAGACATAATCGGTGTGGATACTGGGTCATTACAGGTACGTGTTTCGTGAATTCAAAGAATCGTTTGTTTGTTGACTGTTGGCTTCTCTATGCTCCTTCATGGTATGCATCTCGTTTACACGTGCTAATTTTTTCTACTGCTGAATATATTTTACCAGCTAAATGACTGTTCCCTTTACATATTGGATCAATTTTCCTGTTGTTCTCTTATTCAATTTCATTGTATATCCAATTATACTTCCCATGGGCTTCAGCTCAAGTGGTAAAGGGTTAGGGTAGGGTTGTGATAGGTCTTAGCCTTTGATCTTTCCTAGCAAAAGAAATGCGTATCTAATTGTATTTTCCCCACATTTCTACTTTTGCAAATATGGTTTCAGCAAGGCTTCTGGGACTTAACATTATGAATTCTTTTTCTCATTTTATGCTCCCTCTGGGTTAGGCTAGATCTATGGAACAACATTTTGAGTTGATTTCTTAAGCTCTTAAGCATATGACATTTTGGGAATAGCCTGTGTAAATTACAAGTCTGTATATGTGTATTTTGGAAGCTTAACAAACTGTTGGGGAATAAACTCTTTTGGCATCTGCTTTCACAGTCTTCACTTGCCTTCACACTCGTGCATCGTTGTTCTGAGTTCTTAGCCAATCCACCCAAGTTGTAGCCCTGGGTGCAGCAGACTCATGATTAATTCATAATATTTAATTGTTTGCAAACTGATGATCAATTATACCTAGCAGATTACGGGGAATACACTGACATTTTAAATCTATAATAACATATTAATTTTAATACAAGGGTGAAGGCAATCATTTTAGTTCATCACAAGTGAGAGATTCAGGAAACTTTGGGTTATTATTAACTGATTCCCGTTTTTATTCTTCTTTTTTTTCCCTGTTTTTGTTCTTCTGTATATAAGTTAGGTAGAATGTGTGCAATAATAATAACTTTAGGGTGAGAGACACAGTTACTAAGGCAATTTGGATTAACAACAAAAACATAAAACCTATATGAAATACTGAAAGGAAATTTTTCAAAAAATGTAAATATGAAGGTGTGCATGAATTGCAAGTTCAAGGTGGCCATTTGTATGTGAAATATGTCACATGATGTAGTAAGATATGATGGTTAAATGTTGTATAGAGTGGATTATGGTGCTGCTTTAGAGGGAGTAACACGTGCGTATTTATCTTTGATTAGTCTATCATAACAAAATAGATATTGCTTTGTGATCTATTCATTTGTCAATTCCTGTTTCTTTGTTCTATTGCTTACCATCTATCTGGAAACTCCAATTTGAGGTTCATCTCTTTGAAATTGTTAACTGACTTGTTTCATCTAGTTTGTAGTATGTAAGCTATACTGCCAGCATATACTTTTCATTGTCCGAGTAGCAGATTGGCAGTATCATCCTATGATTGATAAACTGTAGAATTGCACATAATTTTCATTGTTTTTTTCTTCTCTTGGTTTTTAATAATTGTTTTTCACCTGAAGGAATTAGTTCTTACGGGATCATCAAGTGAAAGTGGACAAAATCAGTTACATTGGCTGACAAGGACACTAGAAGCAACCAATAGCAACTGGTAAAACAAATGTTTGTTGTGTTGGCTGTTTATAGGCTTTGCGGTCTTAAGTAATAGCAAGGTTTTGAATCAAAACAGAAGCTATGAATTTTCGTACGATGTTTCATTTCAGCTACTCTAATATCAGCATTTTTAAAACCACACAGGATTTTTAGTTTTTCGTTATGATATTTTCATAAACTTTTGAAACCTTGAGAATTGGTTCCCCATATCTATACCCCTTCCGATCATTGAATGGTTCCTTTTTCCTTTGCGACTCTAGGCGCATGGTTGTTGGATTCCATCCGTTGGTTGTTTGTGAAGAGAAGAAAGAGGAATTGGAGGCAAATCAATTTTATGAGCCTCTACACCATATTTTCCTAAGATTTGGAGTTGTGAGTATTAGATCATTATAATTAATGTTGATAAGTGTAGAGTAGTCCTCTCAGACCCAAGGTTTTGAATATCTGGATCTGCATCAGTTCTGAAGGTGATGGCAAAACTGACTACAAATTTATACACTTACTCTCCAGAATGTGTATCTAAGTGGTCAGGGCTGCACTAACCATGTCCGACGTGGTAACATCGCTTACATTGGGAATCCAACTCCCAGAGAGAATGAATCTTATGTGGCATCTGTAAATGGAAAATCAGTCTTTAATGGGTAATTATCTCTCAGCTTCAATGTTGTTCTACATTTTACTCCACACATGAAAGCTTTTTCTGACTTTTTTCTGTCTTGAGTTCCTCAGAGAATTGGTTAATGGGTTTCTCCTTCACAGAGTCAGCTCACTAGAGATTGTAAGTATTAAATCTTTCTGCATTATGAATATGTCTTGAATAAATTTGGGGAGCGTTAGACAATCGACAAGTTTGAATTAGTCTCTGCTGTGTTTGACACGGAATTTTGAACTGCAATTTGATAGTGTAACATGGAAGGATAATCATAATTACCTAAGCCATGTGTGGAACACATTGGACTAATTCAATATCATTCAAATGTCTAGATACCCATTATTCTTGTCTTAAGCTTGTCCAAAGCACCAATGGATGCAATTTCTATGTTGCAGGTAACCTACTTTATTTCCATGGCTGGGGAAGTTGTGCATAGAAGTGTAATCCAACAGAGGGGTAAGGAGGTGATGTAAAAAATTCATTTGAAGGAACAAATTCTACCTGTTCTTCGAAGCCACGGCGCGATTGATTCCAACATTCTTTCCGCACTTGAATTGTCCTCTCAACCTGCAAGAAATTTTCCTGCATATATTATGCCTTTCAACCCTTTTGACATTATAAGGGCTATCTGTGATTATTTAGCTTTATTTATTTTTTTATGAACTTTGTAGTTTCTTCTTCTAAATAGTAGTTATATATCAAGTCTAAATGATCCTCCTGAATTGGTGTGCCATTTCCCTAATGAATCTGAACTCTTCATGTTGGTTGGTACCAGCATTAACATAAACAGATGTTCTGAAAATGCTAGAAGTGATCATTTGGGTTCTTTGTAAAAGGGCTGAAATCTTACTATTTGGACTAATGCAAAAGGAGCTAAAGCTATGCAAATGTGACCATTGACAAACCAATCTCTATAGTCTATAGGGTGAAAACACTAAAAAGAGAATTAAGTTTCACTTTGATCTAACACATGACGCAATACAATGCAAATCCAATGGTATTTAAATTACATTTTTGGGTAAAGTTCATTTAACCCCCCAAACTACTACCCCAATGACAATCTACCCATCAAATTATCAATTGCCACAATTTACCACCCAAATTACAAAAACAATGACAATTTATTCCTAATTTTTTTAAAATGACGAAATTACCCTTACTAAAATAAAAATAACAATACTAAATTTTAATTTTTTTTCAAAATTTTAAGGGTATTTTTGTCTTATTGAAAATTTTATAGAGGTGATTTCGTTATTTTGTTAGCATTGATGATACATTGTCATTGTTTTGATAGTTTGTAGGGTAAATTGTCATAATTGATAGTTTAAGTGGACTTTACCCTACATTTTTTATAGAGTAATGTTAGAAACCGCTATGGACAGTGTCAATCGGCCATTATTATTATTATTTTTTAAAATCAAGAGTTGTTTAGCACGTTAATGGTCTAACATTATTTATTTTTAAGTTAAAATATTAAAGTTTTGTTATATCAATATTTATTAATTTTACTAATCTTAAATCTTGCCCTTTATCTTCTATTCATATTAGGAGATGACCCAACTACCCTATTTCCTTCTATAAATACCGCTGGCCATGAGCAAGAGGAAGCAAAGAGGGCTCAAATTCACACTCGAGAATGAGGCTCAGAGGGTGTTTGGTTTCTTTAGGAGTGGTTGCCCCTCTCTGGTGCCTGTGATTTCTTCGTCCCTTCAATCAACCGCTTCTTCCTCAGAAAATAGAAAGAAAAAAAAAATAATAATAAATATCTCTCTCTCTCTCTCTCTCTCTCTGTCGCTCTGTGAATCTTTTCTTCTTTTCTTTTGAAATGGAGAGGATCCTATTCCTATCCCTTCACAAGGAATGCATATATATATATATATATACCATATTTCTCTCTCTCTCTCTCTCTCTCTCTGGAGGCTGTGATGAAGCTTGTGATCGTTTTAGTAGAGTGTGAAATCAGGGGTATTGTTGAAAGGGGTCCGGTTTCCTTGGCGGGGCGACCCGGATGGCCTTTTTGTGACTAGATCACCAAAAGGCAACCGGTTTTTGCAGCCATGGCGATGCGTGTCCCTTTCCTTTACCTCATCAGAGCCCTTTCTGAGCCTCCACCCTCCGCAAGCCCCTAGATCTGGATCCACAAAGTTTTCTTTTTCCTTAATTTCTGTTTGGCTACTGAGAAAACTAGTGAAAGACATACTCTCATTGGCTTTCTTCTTTTTTCTTTATTTATTTTTTTAATTTTTTTTTTTCTCTTGGCTTTTGCATGTGGGTTTTGAATTTTAAATCCTCTCTCACCTTTTTCTTTTTGGCTTTTTGTCAACGAAAGGCACAGAGTTTTTAATTAATGAAACAATTTGG
The DNA here is from genome assembly GCF_901000735.1 of Corylus avellana. Classification (NCBI taxonomy): domain Eukaryota; kingdom Viridiplantae; phylum Streptophyta; class Magnoliopsida; order Fagales; family Betulaceae; genus Corylus; species Corylus avellana. Next base: position 28,619,498 of record NC_081546.1, read on the forward strand.
AATTGGTGATGGTAACGCTTATTACGAGGAAAATGATTTATTATTGGGTAGAGTTATGTTCCACTGACATTCGTAGGATATTACAACTTTTACAGGTAATCTTCCACAAAGATGATACAACTTGCATTCGTGGAGGAGTTGCAGACAAGACTTGAATTTTTCACTTGGTGATGATATTTAAATATTTGTAATAATTTATTTCCCTTTTGTGGGAATTTTTTATTTATAAACTTGTAATCAATCAGCAATTTGTTTATTCTTCTAAATATATCAAGATGTTTGGAAAGCGTAAATGATCCGCTTAAAGATAGGTTTTCCGATTACTTTCGATTTATTAAGATGTGATTTATTAACTTTTAATTTAAAAATTACATCACATTTAAAATAATTTTAGGAAGACTTTAAGAATTATACTCATCTTTATTTTCCTAATCAACTTCAACACTTTATCTTGATTACTGGTTAGTATTTAGTACTAGATGTTTTGAAAATGCTAGAAGTGATGATTTTGGTTCTTTGTTTAACCCACCATTGTTTTACTATACTAGCATTGTAATGTCGATCCGTCATTTGATTAGTGTCACTAAAAAAAAAAATTAAGGGCTTATTAGCACGGCGGAGTCTACCGAGTTAATAATGTGACAAAAATAAAGAGATGATATATACACATCTCATTAGTGTCACTAAAAAAAAAATTAAGGGCTTATTGGCACGACGGAGTCTACCGAGTTAATAATGTGATAAAAATAAAGAGATGATATATACACATCTCTTTAATACATACGAAGATGAAGCAGAGATCATGTTTGCATAAGGAAGCGAAGATTTCTGTTTCATAAAGTGTGATTTTCAGTTAATTGAACACTCCTTAACTTTAAGATAAGAAATGACGTGGTTCTCAGCGGATTGAACTACCTTTAACTTTAAGACAATATAATAATTTAGAATGACCCAAATCAAAAGTTAAAACGCCAATCATATCATCTTTCGGTTATAACATTAGGTTCAAAACTTTTACGATTTATAGGGTATTGTGTAATTTATAATTTTTAGGGTAAATAAAGTTTTCTTTTAAACTGTAGAAATTTTTTTCATGTCTCCAAAATGTCATATAATTTTCACCTCTATTTTAAAAAAAATGCACTGTAAATTAAAAAAAAAAAAGTGAGAATTAATAGACTAATTATTGTTATATCAATAATTATCATTTTTATTATTCTGTAAATTACAGGATGACCTAATTACCCTTTTTCATTCAATAAATACGGGTGGGCATGAGGCAAAGGAATCCAAGAGGGCTCAAATTCACACTCGAGAATGAGGCTAAGAGAGTGTATGGTTGGTAGGTTGCCCCTCTCTGGAGCCGGTGATTTCATCGTCCCGTCAACCACCAGCTTCTTGTCTGCGAAATTTGTAGCATTACTCTTCCAACTTCCAATTATATCTATCTCTCTCTCTGTCTCTGTGGATCATCGCTTTTTCTTTCTTCTTTTCTTTGAAATTCCATTTCTTTCTTTCTCTCTCTCTCTCTCTCTCTCTCTCTGGAGGCTGTGATGATGCTTGTGATCGTTTTAGTGGAGTGTGAAATCTGGGGTATTGTTGAAAGGGTCCGATTTCCTTGGCGGGGCGACCCGGATGGCCTTTTTGTGATTATTTCACAAAAAGGCAACCGTTTGTTGCAGCCATGGCGATGCGCGTTCCTTTCCTTTACCTCATAAGAGCCCTTTCTGAGCCTCCACCCTCCGCAAGCCCCTAGATCTGGATCCACATGTTTCTTTTTTTTTTTCTTTCTTTTATGTTCTGTTTGCCTTCTGAGAAAACGAGGGAAAGACGTAGTAACACTGATTTTTTGTTTTTTTGGGCATTTGAGTTCTTGAATTTTAAATTATTATTATTATAATTATTTTGGCTTTTTGTCGATCAGACGCACAGAACATTTTGGAATTGATGAAAGTAACTCTTATTACGAAGAAAATTATGTTATTTTGTCGGGTGAGTTATGTTCCACTGACATTCATACAGTAAAAAGCAAAGAAATGAATTTTCGAAGCGTATTTGAATTTGAGAAGCCATGCTTGTGTTTGCAAGAGGCTGGACTGGCCTTTTCCTCGATCTCAAAAAATAAAAAAATACCTTCTCCTCAAAACTAGCATCAATAATCTTATCTTTTATACTAGTCATTTATTATTATTATTATTATTATTCAAATAAAAAAATTATTACAAAATAAATTTTTTATATATTTTTATATAAAATTTATTTATTTTTTATTTTTTTCATAAAATATTTTTACTAAAATCAATCAAACACATATTCTTAAAAAGTATTACATTGCCAGCCTAAGTCTGGCCTCTTTAGCAAACATAGTCCAAGGCCGGCACTATAGTGCGTTTTAGGAATATGCGTTTGATTGGTTTTAGTGAAAACTTTTTGTAAAAAAAGTAAAAAAAAAATATTTTATATGGAAACATATAAAAAATTTATTTTGTAGTGATTTTTTTATTTAAATAATAAAAATAAAAATTAATGTGGTATAAAAAATAAGAACGTTAGAATTAATTTTGAAGTTATGGTATTTTGTTTTTTTGGATTGATGAAAAGGCCTGGTCCTGCCTCTTGGCAAACACTGCCATAGAGACTATGTAGAGACTTGATTCATTGATTGATAACCCAAAATTTAATTAAAAAGGTAATTGTAGCTGATAAATTCTGCACGATTACCAGGTAGGAAACTATATGGTAAACAGAAAACAGAATAAATAGACAAACAGTTAAGTTCATCAGAAATTACAATAGCCAAACAAAAACAATGGACTGAACTAAAAAATACGGCATATCAATAAACCTAATGTTATAAATTATATTTTTATTCTATAATTATTGTGATATTTTTAATCAATTTTTTTTTTTTTTTTTTTTTAAAAAAACAAACAATTTAGGAGTTGAATGATATTGTCAATTCAGGAGAACATTACTTGTAAATTATTATCCTAATGTGTTAGAACCCTAACACTAGCTTTTCAACAATTTTTCCTCAATTTAGAGAATAAAACTACTTATGATTTCCTATAAAAAAACACTTCGCAATAAATTTCTTTATTTTTCTCTATATGAATTAAATATTATTTCTTTTTATTATTGCAACCGATGAGAGAGGAGAGATGAGAGAATTGTTAAGACATGTGAAGAGAGAGGAGAGAGAATTATTGAGATATATGAAAGAGAGATGAGAGAAAATTGTTTGGACATCCGGACACGTGAAGGAGAGTAGAGAGAAAATGAAATGTTTTATAATTTAATAATGCATAAGGAGTTTACAATGTTTTTCAATAATGGTGATTAAATTTGGAGCTTCTGATGTGGGCGTTTTTTTTTTGTGATTTTTTTGAGATTTTCTCTAAACATAGGGAATGAAATGGGTTATAAGAGCACTAGCAGCATATTCCCTATAGTTCATTTTCTATGTTTAGGAAAAATCTAAAAAAAAAAAACATTCACATCAAAAGCCCTAAATATAACCAACATCAAATGGTATCTACAATGTTTTCCCAAATGGGAAAACACAGTAGATGCTCAATGCATTATTAAATTATAAAAAATTAATTCTCTCTCCTCTTATTCACATATCCCAACAATTTTCTCTCATTTCTTATTAGTTACAATGATAAAAAAATTTATTATAAAGTTTTTTTTTTTTATAGAGAATTAAAAAATAGTTTTACTCCTTCAATTGAAAAAAAATGGTTAAAAAATTGCTAATAGTCCTTTAAGGAGTCAGCTTTATGAAGCGGTTTATAGATAAGGACAAAGAAAATGAATCAAGATCGGTTATAATTTATTGAACTTTATCTAAAATACGTTAAGAATTTTAAATAATATTTTTAAAATGTTAGAGAACCTGCCATTTGGATTGACCAAATCACCCTCATCTGCCACGCCTCAAATAAAGGAAGAATGGTTAAGAAAGGGTAAACGTGGAATAGAGCAAGATGATGGAAAAGGAGGGCGGTATTATAAATGGAGTTCTGATGCCCCAGGTTAGGGTTCAGTCTCATTAGTTTAAGAATGAGGCTCTGCTCTCAGTGAGGCTGCGGCGTCGTTTGGACGCTGGTTGCCCTCCCCTGAATGGCCTGCGGAGCCGATGATTTGCTTTGTTACCAAAATCGCCTTCCATACGGAAAAGGATCCTCGCCATATTGTCTGTCTCTCTGTCTCTCTATAACACACACACACACACATTCTCTCTTTCTCTCTCTCTCTCTTTGGTTCTGTAAAATCGAATGGCTATGAGGCGGTGACGATGTTTTCAGCGTGTAAATCAGGCACTGGGAGATGACACCGTTTCTTGGCGGGGCGACTCCAAGCCTCCTGTGTAAAAAATGACTTTTATGCCCTTTTTTCACAGGCGGTTTCTTGTTGCAGCCATGGCCGGTGCCCTTTCTCTTTTGTCTGAGAAAAGGCGAATCTGAGCCTCGCTTTCTCTTTCGAGTAAAATGCTGGAAACTACTTTTGTTTTTTTAATAGTACTTTGGGTTAGGAATGAGGCTCTGCTCTCAGAGAAAGAACCCTCATTTCTCTGAATGCCCTGCGGAGCCGATGATTCTACCCATCAGTCTCATCATCACCATCACCATCATCATCTTCTTCATCTTCTTCTTCTTCTTCTTTCTCTATAAAACCTAATATAATGAGCCGGCAATGATGCTTTTAGTCCGTGAAATCAGACAGAAAAGGACGGCCCGTTTCTTGGCGGGGCGACTCGACTCGGTGGCTCTCTGTGTGAAAAATGACCGTTCTGTCATTTTTACACAGGCACCTCCAGCTCTTTGTCGCAGCCATTGCGGTTCCCTCCTCTTTTCCTTGTCTGAGACTAGCCGAAACCTGAGCCTCTCTCTATTCTATTTTTCTCTTTTTCAATTTTGTGTTTTTGTTTTTCCGTTCTCATTGTCAAGCTAACAAATTATCAGCAACAGATGATGATCTTGAGCAAGAACAACTCAGCCATGCTTTGAAACCTGTCGTGGTAGATAGAAATTTGGAAGAATTTGCATCTTTATCTTATTATCTTGTATTTCAAATTGTAACTCAGCATATATAAATTAATTTCAAAAACCATTTCCAATTACTTTCTTCACTGATCTAGCTCCATTTTCGCTTATGAAATCTACGTTGTTCAAAAATATTTCTTTTTGTTTGTAATTGCAGGAAAAAAAGAATTATATATATACTCAGTAACCCAACAGAGCATTATGGCCAAACTAGGAATTATGGAATCTTGATAGTCATAAGCATGTGTTGGTGTTGGCTAAATCACATCTCTAAAGCGTTTGAATCTGGAAGGAGGAGAAACAAGCATCTATGCCCATGAATTCAAAACTTTGATAATTGAAAATATGCCACTCAAATCAATCTCTTATGGCACGAACTATAATTGATCCACCTTCATCATCTTAGCATTCCATAGAGAACAACAAACTGAGCACCATGATTGCCACTAGAGAAAGACCCACGCTTGCTGCATTTGCCAACGCACTTGAGCGGGGTGCTTGGGCTTCGGCTATGGTAGGTGAATTAGGAGCAGCAGCAGTGTCAGCAGTGATGTTGGCCACCGGAGGAAGTGGCGGGTCGACAATGTCTCCGAGCTTTAGGGGCGGAAGAGGGGCCGGTGCCGGTGGCTGCCCTTCAGGGGGAACTATAGAAATCAGAGCACCGGGTTGAACTGGTAGGATGTTGTATTCTGGTTTATCAGAATTGGTACATGGGCTTCCTGCAATACCAAAAAAGAATCCAGTATGTGAAATTTCTCAAGTCAAGTTGTTAAGAAATGAATTCAATGGCCAACACTAAGAACTCGGCGAGTCGGGATCCCTTGTAATCTGGCCTCGTCGAAGCCTCTCACAATTGCCTGCCGGGAAATTCACTGACTTAGCTTTTTGACACTTACTCAGATATTTACTAGCAGTTCCGGGGTACTCAGTTACGACCCCATCAACTCCGGCTCCTCCAATAAAAGTAGCAATCTCCAAAATGGGGTCTGAGAAATAGTCGAATGCGAGTGTGATGTATTCATTCCTCAGAACATAGACATAGACCGAAACATTTGCCTTCTGAAACTCAGCGACGATATTTGTCGAACGACTGGTGAAGGAACCAGAAACCTCAGTGATGGCTGTTCTTGTTACGGCAACTGCATCAGCGTACTTCTTGATTTCCTGCACAGGCTGTTCGGGAGCGTCGCCCATTTTGTCTTCAAACAACAACACTCTTTTGTAAGTTGGAACACTCGCAAACTTTGACAGCACGGAAGTATCATCGGATTGGATCAAGACTTGTTGAGTTGATTGCTTATCGAAGGTGGCATTGGTCAAGGCAGCGGTAACTACACCCACAATGTCAAGCCCCTTCTTTGAAGCTAAGTAGGCAGCATTCTGAGAAAGAAGGTTAAGGTATCAGCATGTTGTATGTAAATAGAACACTTTTGGAGCTGAAAGTGGAAGACAATGAAATGAGAACATAGTTACTGAGTTTAAAATCTGTCTCTGTTATTTACCTCCCATTTCAATTAAATATTTCACATGTTAAAAATGGTATGCTTATGGTTAGAGCATAGTTGAACTTACCTGAATGTTGATCAAAACTCCAGATACTGCGTTTGTTTTAGCTAAATCCAGAAATTCAGCGAGGCTCGTCAATTTACCAGCATTCTTGTATGCTGGGTTTCTGTGGAAGTCTGGTAAAACATTCGCCATTTGAGCTGCAATACGAAAGTTTTAGGTGTAAGTGGGGATTAGAAGCTCACAAAACTCGCATGTGTGAAAAAGTTTTGAAGAAGTTTACGCTTCAAGGTTTGAATCTCGCTCCATGTGAGGTCGAATGAAAAGATTCCGGACTCTGCTTGAATTTCTGGGACAGTGTTAGATCTAGACATGAAAGAAGTCATCGCAGTGGTATCTGCCATGAGGTCCGCTGAGTCCAAGCAGAAGGCAACTCCATCTTTTGACATTTGAACTGAGCAGTCTATTATGTCAGCCCCATCATCCAACGCTTGCCGATAAGCAAGATCAGTGCAGCCAGGATAAATCCCACTTGCTCCATTTTTGCTAATGATCAAAGCTTGTCCTGAAATGGTAGAATTTTTAGTGCACAGTTCGAGCTTGTTCTTCATTTTATTTGACATGTCCAGCCATAAGCTTTTAAAGTTTTCATATCATGTTCTTTCAGAAAGATTTTAGTACCATACCTTTGACGGGCTTGCTAACAGCCTTGCTATTTGCAAAGCATGCTGCATTAGAAAGAGCATTGTAGGGTCAGAACATAACTCACAAAACAAATTTACAACCATTAGAATATTTTCAATTTTTCAATGAGTAAATTCCTTATAGAAGAAATATGCTGAAGGCATGACAGTGGGTTATCTCACCAATGGCTTCTGATGCTGTAGGAGAGAAATCTGTAAGCACCCCATCAACAGAAAACTTAGAATTATCAACAAACTGGAGGTACTCAGATGTAGGATCATAACTATAGTTATAGCTTGCAAAAAAATCATTCGCAAAACCAGAAGCATATACTTCTAGTCCTTGTTTGTGAGCATCAGCTACAAGCGTAGAAGGAGCTCCCAAATACTGGTCTGCCTGTACTGGCCATATGTATTCTTTGGGGACAAGTATTCCAGTTGCAAATGCCTTGATTGAGGTAAGATCCTGCAGCAGTTCACTGTACTTTTTATTGGTTGTGGGTTCAATCTCATCTGCGCCGAGGGCCTGAAAGATGAGCTTTGTCTTGGCTGTCACTTTTCCTTTCATGGTCTTCAAGAAACCAATCTCAGCAGATGAAAGGTAATTGATACGCATAGCTCTCATTGCCTTTTGAACATACGATGTCGGGCTGAGTTTGTGTTGGGTATAGAATGAATCATACTGCATACCAAACACCGAATCATTTTAGAACCAATGGATGATGCTTGCTTGAAAAAGATAGGATTTTTTTTTTGCTTCAATAATTAGTTCAGAGAGAGAGAGAGAGAGAAGGACCTGAACATTCAACCAAAATTGGGCCGGTTTAATTCCTACTACATCTTCAACAGCGGATATAGGAGATTGGAAATCAAACAAACTTGGTCGAGAGAGTATTCCCTGGGTCACTAAAGATCATGAAAAAGCAATTAGAGAAAAGTCACCTTTGATGCTATAGATTAAGTTGTTAATAATTGCCACAAAGCTCTTTAAACATCTGTGCATACATGGCGATCACTGCAAACGTGATTCATCATGTATTTGATTTCCCTGTTAATTCTTGCTACTTCTGCAAATCCCCATCAATTATATGTTTGCGTTTCTGCAGAATGTGCATAATAGCCACATTTGCTACATAATTTAACATTTTCCTACCAAATATGTTTTCTGCAGAAACACAAAACATATAATTGATGGGATTTGAATTACTTTTACACATTCCTTTCTAAGAAACTATACAGAAAACTTGTTAAAAGAACATATAAACTGAATCTGATACTGCATCATCTAAATAGGTATGTTGTTGAAAAGAAAACATAAGTACCTCTTCACAATATACCAAGGAATAGGAGAAAGACAAGGTGTTTGTGACTTACATGATATATTACTGAATAGCTGGTCGATTGTATAATCCAAAGCAAACCACCCATGCACTTTGTTTCCATTCACATCGTAGGTCTTTTTGCCTTTTGGCCATACAAGTCCTATATTGGTTGAATTATCAAGCCTAATATCCGTGAGGCATATACCAGCTCCATCTTTTGTTAGCTGTAGATTGCAGAACAAAACCGTATCCGGCAAACTCGAAGACAATGCCAATTGATTCGCAAACGAGCTGGACTCGGGAAACAGTCCAGAGAAGCCACCTCGCGCTACTACAAGGGGTCTTTTACCTGCAGGTAAGTGAAGAGTATGAAATATGAAAATATGTACAAGGAAAACTGATGCATGATTGTGAAAATGCAAGTCATATCTCTATCACTTTAGATTTAGTTCTTCAAACATAACTTTGTGTTTTTAATGTTGTTCTTTCAAGAAATCCAGATATTGGAACTTGCTGCATTGATCCTATTTCCTATTTGATTGATTGAACCTTTTCTTCATTCTTAGAATATTGGTTTTTTTTTTTTTTTTTCTTTGTTCAATGTAGCTCCACAAAGAAATAAGAGAGAATTAGTAAAAATTGGATAATTACCATTCAAAGTTAGCCATTTCTGTGATGGAGTCCCTGCAGACTTTTGCCCTAATGTTGAATGGATCAACAAGGAAATAAAAAGCAAGCACCTGATCATCTTCTTCTGATCCTGTCATAGGTCCAAAAAGTTACATGTGATCAATGAACAACATAACAGAGAAGGAAAAAGACACAAAAGGAACATGACAATGACTAACAATTTTTAATTTCATGAAAAGTAATTAATTTGGGAGATTTTTGCCTGCTTTTTCACTTCCAAAGTTGGAAATTGGAAGAGTAAATTTGTCACTTAGCAACGGAAGGACATGAATTTATCACCATTAATAACATTAAACGCCCCTTACATATTAATGCAGTCAGTTTTATCTCTGTTTTTACTTTGTTATTTTAATTACATTCATTAAACCCCATAATTAAAGAAAAATACCCTTTTTTTCCTTTGATCAGATTTGAGTAACCCCCCACCAAAAAATGATGATTTAAAAATCAAACCCAGAAAAGACAAAGAACAATGTATAAACCAGACCAGGTAGAACTTACTTGAATCTTGTAGGTTCTATGGAGGACACAAACATTCCCTGTCAAGTTTCAGAGGAAAAACTGTCAAGGGAATGTAATGGACAAAAGAGAGGAAGAGAGATGGAGGTAACGAATAAGATTTGATTTACTCCCAAAAAATGGCTCTGTTTCTGATAATTCCCCCCACAGATTTCCCGCATTAATAGCTGGTTCACTCATTAAGGAGGAGCTTTGAAATCTGTCTTAAGTTTTTGCTATTCTTGTCCCTGCTTTTTAGAGGCCAAAGCTGTTTTGTTTCGTTTGTTTCGCGGGAAAAGGGGACAGCTCAAAACCTTAACGGCTCTAACGGTTTTTTTTTTTTTTTTTTTTTTTTTAACCCAATGATTGATATAAATCCTTCCTGTTCACCCCCTTTTGAGCCGTCCGATCTTTCCCCTCTCAATCCTAGCCTTTAATAACATTAAAGCTTGAAATAATTCTTTGAATCATTGTTAAAAACTGTATCACAAAAATAATATGATAATATGAAATGGATTTCAGTCATAGCTTATGTTGGAAATCATTTTTCTTATTAATGATATGGATGGTGGGTTTCTATGCATTTTTCATATCTTAATAGTGATTAGTTTCTATCCGGCCCTCACAAAATAAAAAATAAAAATAAATAAAAGATAAGAATAAGGGATCAAGCTTTATTTTTAATTTTTGGTTGAAGTTGAAGAGAAAATTCTTGGTTATCCTCTTTTGTAGGAGAATTCATAATGAAAATAATGCTAGACCTATAATATTTTTATAATTTGTTGACTCGTGTCAGGCTGTCAGTTAGCATGTGATTAGAGTCATATTAGCCACTAAAAAATAAAAGTTTAATATCCTTCAATTATATGTTAATAAAGTTTAAAAAATCTATTTTCAAATCATAGATAGGACATGGCCGAGAGAAAACTCCAGTTTGTATCTGTGATCTTATCTTGATGGAGCAGTCTGCTTTATCTTCTTGATTGTTTGATTTATAACAAATTACAACTTGTCTTAAAAATAAATAAATTAATAAATAATACATGTGGGTAAGTTATATTACTCCAATAATGAATCCTATACAATTTTTTTTGTTAAAATAAAAAAGGTATTAGTGGAACGAAGTGTCCTTGAAACTTCAAAGTTTGGTGGACAATTGGTGGGAGCTTAGTAGGGACAGTAACGTGCCAAATTGATTGCTCTATGTTTACAATTGGGGAAACATACCTACTCATCATAAACTTGAAATTTTGAATTTTGTTAGAATATTAATTTAAAGGATTAAATGTATCGTTTATGTTTTTGAAATAAATAGTGATTTAATATGATATTTCAATTTTATGAGTTCAAACCTTGACTTCACATTTTATAGCATTTCAATTAATATTTCACATATCATGTCTCATTTGTTGAGGGGAAGTTTCATGTTAGAGTTTAAACGTGAAGGAGAGTAATAAAATATTAATTTAAATGAGCCAGCTTTTGTGATAAGTGATAATAATTTCAAAACTTGAGTTGTTGCACTTTTATTGTGTCATTTGTCAACAACATGCATAAAGAAGGATTAAATACTTTTATGTTACCTATAGTTTAATGCGAAATCAATTAGACCCTTCGGTTTCAAAAACTATCACAGATGATACAACATTTAATAAATGTAGATGGTTCTTCTGTCTGATTTTGTAATGGTGTGCTTCACCAAACTAATTAGCAATTTTCATGTATCTCATATGCCTCATTAATATTATTTAAAATTGTTTTTTTTTTTAAAAGAATTGTAGTGACTCGAGCGAGAGTGGTTTGACTACCCTTAATAGCCAAATAAGGTAGCCAAAACCACCCCCAAAATTCGAATGGCCATAGGAGGTGGCCGAAACCACCCCCAAACCATTGTTCTAATACCTAATAAGGTTAGGTTTTGATTATTTTCACTGAGAGTGTTATTAGGGGTAGTAGCAATTTTATTATATTTCCTTACAAACTGACATGGTAATGCTAGGTCGGCCACACAACCCTAACCCTCTCTTATACATCAGCATCATCCCTTTCCATCCCATGACCTCGGCTTACGTCCTCCTTTGCTACCTCCTCACATGCAGCGACAATGCTAACCACCTTGATTCCTCTTCCTCCTCTAGTGGAAAGATGGCTTGCATGGCCGTTCCATAAAGACCCACAGCCTAGCTATTGGTCTCTAGCATAGCCAGCCCCACAACTCTAAGGAAGGAGACCCACAAAAAACGTTCTGCGTCGCTCATGCGACCACCCCTATAGAGACCCACATGCTATGTGTCTCAAAACCCACAACTGGCCATGGGGTGGTTCGACTATCCCAGTAATTCATTTGGGGGTGACGTAATTGACGTAGATGCCATGTGAAGTACCACGTCAATTTAATGACTAACATGATAAATCCCACATAAATTGCTATATCAATTTATAAAGGGCATGTAATAACATTAGTAATACACCAAAAATCTCATGACAAAGTAAAACATGTGCATGCTATACTTCTTTCTTCGCGTTTTTCTCCTGTTTAATTAGTTTTTTTTTTTTTTTTTTTTTTTTTAGAAATAAAGAAATGCAAAATCAATCATTGTGATTTTACCAATTTGCAATTAGTTCCATAGGATAAAAAAGTGTTTAAAACTCTATATGGTAAGAAAAAAACACAAGTAAGTCATTGGATCCGACTTCTGTTCAAAATCTTGATGAAATCCAACTTTTTTCACCTCGGGTTTTACAAATGATTAATGCTATATAACATTATTTTATTCTTAAAATTGATGTGGAATTTAAAATGATCCAGGGTAGTGATTTAAAACTACGTCAACTTTAAAGAATAAAAAATGGTATATAACATTATTAATTATTTACAAATATCGCTCTCACCACTTTTATATAGGTGTTTAATCTAGTCTTTACGTTTTGGCTTTGAACAATTAAATACTTAAATTGAAGGTTGTTGACAAATCAACCTGATGTAGACCTAGGGCTTCAATAGAGAAAAAGGGGTTTTCTGTTTTAGAATTTAATTTAGGAGTTAATCATTTTAGTTGTTAATGTTATGGCTTACTTTTAATAGGAGTTTAGTTACTTTTATAAAATAATATTATTGGTTTTTTTTTTTAATTATTATTATTTTTATTTTTTATTTTTTATATTGAATTCTCTAGACGGATAGTAGTGAGACCTTGCTATAAAATTATTGATTCTTATTTGTTGTTGTTGGATCTCCTATACCCGCTTTCTCTTATTTGATTAAAAAAAAAACAAATAAACAAACAAACTATACCGAAGGTATGCGAGATTCGGACCTTATGGTGAAGCTTTTTACTTTTAAAAAATTAATTAATTATAAACATTTTGCAGGATATAGTAATACACACTTTCATTTCTCCACGCCAATTTTTTCACAGTTATATCTTATATGTGACTTTTAAAATTATTAGATTTGTGACAAATCTTATTTGATTAAAGATGATTTTAAGAATCATCTATGAATATGAAAAAATTGATGTGAGAAAGTGAGAATGTGTGCAACATTACTCGAAAACGCTAGAGCATAATAATCCATAAGGAAACTTGAAGAGTAATACTACATATACTCACTTTTTTTTTTTTGGTTGCTCTTTATTAGATTCTTGTGATTTTAAAAGCAATCATATGAAAGAAGTGAAAGAAAGCAAAGAAAATTGCTTTTGGCGGAATGAAGTCTCAGCTTCGTTCTCATTGTATATATAGGCAAAGAGTTACAATTGTAATCAAGTTTGACAAACCCAAACTTGATACAAACTAGGAGACCTAATTCAATACAAATAAGTAAAACAAATACAACTAGAACACTAAAGAGAAGAGATAAGAACAACTATAAGGATAATACTAAAAGATAAGAACAACTATAAAACAGACTCTATTGGTTCCTTAACAGCCCCCCTCAAACGAATGGGAGGGGGAGTAACCATGAGTTTGTCTCTGAGGAAAAGAAATCGAGAGGAGGTAAGGCCCTTTGTAAAGATATCAGCACATTGATCTTGAGTTGGGATGTAGCTAGCACAAAGATCTTTGTGAAGAATTTTCTCACGGATGAAGTGGTAGTCAACTTCTATATGCTTGGAACGAGCATGGTAGATGGGATTAGAAGCTAAAGCAATAGCTCCTATGTTATCACACCAGAGTACAGGAGGATCATGGAGAGAAACTTGCAATTCTTTGAATAGCATTCGAAGCCATGAGAGTTCAGCAGCTGTAATGGCCATTGCACGATATTCAGCCTCGGTGCTAGATCTCGAGACAACAGGCTGCTTCTTGGCATGCCAAGATACTAAGTTGGAGCCGAAGAAAACACAATACCCTATAGTGGATCTGCGATCAAGAGGATCCCCTGCCCAGTCAGAGTCACAGTATGCCTGAAGTTGAAGAGGACCTGAAGTGAAGTGAAGGCCATGATCTGGTGTGCCTTTGAGATACCTTAGAACTCTTTTAGCAGCCTTCATATGTTCTGTAGTTGGACAATGGAGAAATTGACACAGTTTATTGACAGTGTAGGCTATGTCAGGTCTTGTGAGTGTGCAGTATTATAGAGCTCCAATGATATGACGATAGGTTGTGGGATCTGGTAGAGTATCACCATCAAGCTTGGTGAGCTTCTTGCCTGAAGTGCAGGGTGCGGCATAGGGCTTTGCTCCAAGCATTTGCACACGATCAAGTAAATCAATAATGTATTTACCTTGATTTAGATGCAAGCCAGTTTTGTCACGAAGGACATGGATGCCTAGGAAGTATGAAAGGCAACCAAGATCTTTCAACTTAAATTCCATTTGAAGGCCGTGGATGAGAGTCTCCATGATAGATGAATCTGTACCTGTTACTATGATATCATCAACATATATCAGTATGTAAATATGAACAGAGCCTTGATGAAGCATAAAAAGAGAGGTATCTACTAAGGATCCAACAAAACCAAGATGGAGAAGAGCTTGTGACAATCTATGAAACCAAGCTCGTGGGGCTTGCTTTAGACCATAGAGGGCCTTTTTGAGCTTACAAACATGATCTGGAAAAGCTGCATCAACAAAACCAGTAGGCTGCACCATGAGGACTTCTTCATTCAAGTAACCATGAAGGAAGGCATTAGAGACATCCAATTGCTTGAGGGGCCAATTGTAGTGGATTGCTAAGGATAGTAGGATCCGTATAGTGGCTGGTTTTATAACTGGACTGAAGGTTTCAGTGTAATCAATACCATCTCTTTGTTGGAAACCCTTAGCCACTAGTCTTGCCTTGTATCTTTCAATAGTGCCATCTGATTTTTCCTTTAGCCGAAAAACCCACTTATTCTTGATGATGTTTCGATGTGAAGGTCTAGGGCAGAGAGACCAAGTACCATTGTCAACTAAAGCTTGAAGTTCACTTTCCATTGCAGCAAACCATTTAGGGTTAGAAACAGCCTGAGCAAATGTGGTAGGGATAGAAGGCAAGTGTGTAGCATGAAAGGATTTTAGTGGATGCTTGGTTGATTTTAAGGATAGGAATAGCTGATAGTTGGGAAAAGACTTAGGTTTGGAGTTTCCAGTCATAGATCTTGTGACAATATGAGGAGAGGCTGGTTCAGTAGGTGCAGGCAAAAGCTGAAGTAAGGATTGATCTAGGTGGGGGATAGGATCAGGGGTAGGTGGTAGTAATTCGGCAGTAGGGGTAGTCAGGGGAGTGTTTAGAATAGGTACTTGTGTTGGGGAAGGCAAGGTGATTGGGGGTGAGGTCTGAACAGTATTAGAGTCAGAATTATTCATAGAGTAAAAATGAGAATGATCAAGAACAATACCTGTAGGGGAAGGATCTGATCCGTTAGGGGATGAAGATGCTACTCTATTCTGTGCAGGGAACACCAATTCATCAAAAATAACATGTCTAGAGACATATACACGATTGGAGATGGGATCAAGGCACTTGTAACCCTTTTGGTGGGTACAATATCCAAGGAAGATGCATTGTTTGCTTCTGAATTCCAATTTGTGTTTGGCATAGGGTCTTAAGAGAGGATAACAAGCACAACCAAAAGTTTTTAAAAAGGTGTAGTCTGGCTCCTTATTGTAGAGTTTGGTGAAAGGACTTGAATTTTGGAGAGTAGGGGTAGGCAATCTATTGATGAGATACACGGCAGTACTGACAGCTTCAACCCAGTATTTAGAAGAAAGGTGGGATTGAGCTAGGAGACTAAAACCAGATTCAATGATATGCCTATGTTTTCTTTTTGAAACTCCATTTTATTGAGATGTATGTGGACATGTGACTCGATGAAGAACACCATGTGTTGACAAAAATTTAGTAAAGTTATGAGAGGTGTATTCACCACCCCCATCTGTTTGAAGTTGTTTAATTTTAAGGGAAAATAAATTTTCTATCAAGCACTTGAATTTAACAAAGGTTTCAAAAACATCTGATTTGAGTTTTAGAGGAAATAGTCAGGTGTATCTAGAGAAATCATCAATAAAGATAACATAACATTTGCTTCCATTGATTGAAGATAAAGGAGAAATCCATACATCACTATGAATAAGCTCCAATGGAGCAGTGGTAATACGACTTGACTCAATAAAGGGTAATTTTTTTGCTCTTTCCTAATTGACATGAAACACAAATAGATTGACTCGACTTAACTGAAGACACAGGAAGGTAGTAGTTGTGAAGCAGATGCTGCAAGATTTGATAACTTGGATGCCCTAAGCGGTTGTGCCAAACTGAAGAAGACACCCTGATCCCAATTTGCGCAGTAAATGCTCTGACTTTATTTTTGGTGAAGTGTTGTAGCCTTAATGGGTAGAGACCATCTTCACTTGCCCCTTGTAGGAGGATCTTCCCTGTGAGGTTGTCCTTAATCAAGAAATAGGTATCAGTTAGTTTAAAATGGCAATTATTGTCACGACAAAATTTATTTATTGAAAGTAAATTTGTTGTAGCATCAGGACAATGTAAAATATTTTTAAGATGTAGGAGTTGATTTGAGCGAAGAAAAGAGGAAGAGCCAGTGTGGGAGATACCAAGTCCATTACCATTACCTACTGCTACTGTCTCATTACCTTGATATGGTTGCTGCAGAGTTAGATTTTCCAAGTCATTAGTGATGTGAGTATTGGCTCCACTGTCAGCAAGCCATTCATCTTCATCTTGTATATCGTTGGATTGGGAAACCATTGCAGCAAGTTCAGATGGTGGATGTCGTCCTTGGAATGAATAATCCATGCGATGAAAGCAGTCCAATGCTTGATGATTGGAGCGGCCACATATCTGACAAAGAGGTTTGTTGGATGAGAGGATGCCAGGTTGAGAATTTCTCCTTGTAGTGTAGTTATTTCTCCTTGGAGTGTAGTTGTTGGGAGAATTGCTTCCAGTAATAGTTTTTCCTTCGGAGAAAGCAGGGGTTGGGAGTATACCAGGAGATCCGTTGAAAGTCTTCTTTGAGGGATAGGAATTTCTGTAATTGGAGAAATGTTTCCTTTGGTTGTTGAATCTCTGTTTGTAACCTGGCTTCTGAGCAGTCATGGCAAAGGATTGTGTTTCATCAATGGCAGCCTGATGTTCAATGAGTTGCTCGTGTCCAAGTAATTCAGACTGAAATTCTTCAAGAGACATAGTGGTATTCTTTGTTATCATGGAGTAGGTCATGACAAAAGAATTGTAGGTGGAGCTTAATCCACCAATGATGTAGGATACAAGGTCATCATCGGTGATGGGGCTGCCGGCAATAGCTAGCTGGTCAGCCAAGGATTTTGCACTTCGAATAAAGGTAACACATGGATTATTACCTTGTCTGAGAGTCTGAAGTTGGCGTCTCAATTGAGTGATGTGAGACCTTGATGGAGAAGCATAACGAGTGGCAAGGGTTTTCCATACTTGATTGGAGGTTTTACACCCATAAATAGTAGGCACAAGTGGAGCAGTTAAGGTTGCAATTAACCAACTAAGAATACATTGGTCTTTCTTTTCCTAGAGAATATATTCTGGATTTCGGACTTCAGGAGTAGTTTTGTCCGGAGAAGATGGAATAAGCTTTGGTAGGCATGGCTCAGAGCCATCAACAATGCCCATCAAGCGGTTAGTTTTGAGGATGGGCTTAAATTGAAATACCCATCCGAGATAGTTGCTGTCATCGAGCTTGGATTGACAAAGATGCACAATGTTTGGCATTGTGAAGGATAGAGCGGTGTCGCTGGATTGCATCATGAGTGCAGTATCAAGGACATGGCAAGGAGATGTGGCTATGATCTGGTGCGGCAAGGAGAAGAACAGCAATTAGGCTGTAATTTGGTGCAGCAAGAAGAAAGAAAGTAGGTGCGACAATCTGGTGCAGTGCGGCAATTTGGTGCAGTACAGCAGGTGCGGCAAGAGAAAAGGTGATCTGAGGGCAGCAAGAAGAGCTGCAAATTTGCCTGGAGAAGAAGCAGATTCCGTTGAAGAAGGCCCACAAATTTGAGAGGGTCAAGGATCTTATTGAGAGGGGTATGAACCGTAAGGCTCTGATACCATGAAAGAAAGCAAAGAAAATTGCTTTTGGCGGAATGAAGTCTCAGCTTCGTTCTCATTGTATATATAGGCAAAGAGTTACAATTGTAATCAAGTTTGACAAACCCAAACTTGATACAAACTAGGAGACCTAATTCAATACAAATAAGTAAAACAAATACAACTAGAACACTAAAGAGAAGAGATAAGAACAACTATAAGGATAATACTAAAAGAT
>NC_081546.1:28638084-28653911 GCF_901000735.1 Corylus avellana
TGAATCTGACTGCGAGAAGCCGGTGCTATGGGGAGGCGAGGCTCTTGTTTGCCTGCAGCGGCAGATGTTCGAAGCAAAGAGCTGATGAGCAAAAGGGAAGCAGTTTTACTACGGTGTTCTACTTCTTATAACTGTACTTTGTATCATTAGTTATCATTTTTTTTTTTTAACTTTTGTTTTTTTTTCCGGCAGCCGGAAGCCTGAAGTAGAGAAGTTCCCTTTGTATTTGAGGAACAAATGAGTTTTAAAAAGTACGAATTTTAAAGATAAAGAAAGAAGAAAACAGGAATGATTTTGGTCATCTTCCGAGTTATCTTATCCCTTTTCTGTGTGTTGGGTTCCTCTAATGAGATGAACACTAATTTTCCCCTTTAATGCATTACTGAGGGAAAGATTTTGCTACTACAACAACAGTAATGATCGCTCCGAGAAGCAAAAACAAGGTAAAATTGTTTGGTTTCAAAATTAGGTTATAAGTTTTTGTGGTATGTCTCCTAATAAATTCCTAAAACCGGCTTTTGGAGGTGACCCAACCACCTTAAAACGCCCTTAGGGATGGTTTATGAAGGTGGTTTGGCTACTGTATAATCAAGTTATTTTATTTTATTTTGTTTTTTAAAATTTAAGGATAAAATTGTAATTTACAAAGAATTTGTCAGAAAAATAGCCAAGATTTGTGATTTATAAGTGAATGACAAAGATTTATTTGTTTATAAGTTCAAACTACTGACCAGTTTAACAATTTTCCAAAACAACAACAATTGGAGAGTAGAAATCCCAAGAATTGATTGAACCCCTTGGCATGATATAAACTGATATTGGCTTTTACCATTTGATCAACAAATAAATAAAGACGAAAATTAAATAATAAAAGCATCGAAAGCTTCTTTAGCTAGTGTAAGGTTGGACAGCTCAACTTTCACTATACTTTAAAGGGTCAGTTGAACTTCTGACCTTGCCATAAGTTTGAATTTATATTTTATACATAATATCTTGATTTTATTACATACGGATTCCTTTTTTTTTTTTGGTGTGTGTGTTTTTTTTTGAGTAATGAGAAACCTCATCAGCCCAATCTCTAATCTAAGTACAAAATTGTTCCATCAGAGAAAAGTAATTCTAGAAATCGCAATTTTATCTTATTATTATCCAACTCTGTTGACGATTGACATGTTAATAACAATCAATCTTTGGATCAGCTTTTGTTTTTGTTTTTTTAAAATAGTGTGATATACTCTGCCACTATCCTATCACTATCTCATTATGTTGATGTGTCATTGTCAATTTACTCTTAATTTAATCATTGTTATAAGAAAAGAAAAATCTAATAGTAGATTGGCATAGTAATTTCTAGCATTAACTCAATAATGAAAATGATATACAAATTAGATTTCACATATTAAAATTTACATTACAATATATATATATATATATATATATATATATATATATATATGATCCATTTACAACATATATAATCAAGATTTTAAAAAATTTATCATAAAATTTTGATTGGTCTAATCCATTAAAAATAAATAAATAAGAATTGGCAATAAGACCTCTAGGTATATATATATATATATATATATATATATATATATAATCCATTTACAACATATATAATCAAGATTTTAAAAAATTTATCATAAAATTTTGATTGGTCTAATCCATTAAAAGTAAATAAATAAGAATTGGCAATAAGACCTTTAGGTCCACACTCACAAAGTAGATGTATGTTTTTGATTGGCAATAGTAGAAGCAAAGCAAACCCACTTTCAATTGACAACAGTTAAAAGAGTCTGGAACCGGACGCAGCCAAAGAGGCCGGACCTTCCATTTCGGTGAGTCAATTGGACCTCCGCCTTTCCAATCTCCCTTTCTGGGGTTCTCATAGTCCATGCCTTTCGCTCCAAAACATTTTCAAATTGATAAAGAAAATGAATTTTTATGTTTAGTTTAGTTTTTTGGTTGAAAGATTTGAATACCCGTTACACATTTTAGATCGCCCATGTCGCTCTAAAGTTGCAAAGCGCATGCTTTGGTGGTGCTTGGAGTAAGTTATCTAGGCTTAGTGTTACGCATGCCAAGTGTTTGTAAAAATGCCCCGCTCTTTGTAATGAATGGCTTGTACATGGCTATATTTTTCACGGGAAAATTGTTCCAAGTGCATGTTTTTAACGGGAAACATAATGGTTCTTATATTCATATACTTGTTGATTTAATTGAGCATAATATTGTTGAATAGCACTTATCCAGGATAAAAATACCGCAGCAATATGATAAATGCAACATGACTATGCTGAGAAATGATGTGTGAGTGAGTCTTATGCATCTGGGTATCGTCAAATCATAAGCACCAACCTTTGGAACCTAGATTGAGCCCCTAGAATCCTAAGCTCTGTACAGAGTTTGGGAATCCCATTTTTTTGACAAAAATGAAGCTCTACACAATTGAAACATAAAAGAAGAGATTTGATGGCCAAAAGACGCCTGTGGTTTTTGACAAGTCTGGTTTAATCTCTGTTAGCTTTTATTATACTGATTTTCAGTTCTTTTTTCCGTTATCCTTGAAAATGATCACGCATTTGGATTAAATGGTTTATGCCAAACTTGTTCACTTCATCGCAGGATTTATGTTGGTGCCAATTGTCTTGTAAGTACTGAGACCGGGGTTTTGTTTGCTGCTCTAGAAGATAGTAAACACTCAGAAAGGTAATTATTTTTTTTTTCCAGTTTCCAAAACCTCAATGTCTCTCAGAAAACCCCCACTCCCTCGTCTTCTCCTCAATAATGTCTCTTGCATGAGAAATGCCCAACAAATTCTGAGACATGTAAACGTCTCTATTCATGATGGTGGAGCACTGGTGCTAACCGGCACCAACGGGTCAGGAAAGTCTACTTTCCTCCGCATGTTAGCTGGGTTTTCTCGACCATCTGCAGGCGAGATCTTGTGGAACGGTCATGACATTACACAATCAGGAGTGTTCCACCAGTACAAGCTTCAGCTCAACTGGCTCTCCCTGAAAGATGCTGTCAAAGACAAGTTCACAGTCCTCGACAATGTTCAGTGGTTCGAAGTTCTTGAAGGGAAGCAGGGGAATTCATTGCCTGCTTTGCAGCTGATGGGGCTCGGGCGTTTGGCAAAGGACAAGGCAAGATTGTTGTCAATGGGCCAGCGGAAAAGGCTGCAGCTTGCAAGGTTGCTGGCAATTGATCGGCCAATTTGGTTGCTCGATGAGCCTTCAGTTGCATTAGATGATGAAGGGGTGAAGTTACTTGAGTACATCATTGCCGATCATAGAAAGAAGGGCGGGATTGTGATTGTGGCAACACATCTACCTATTAAGATTGAAGATGCCATGTATCTGAGGCTGCCACCAAGGTTTCCGAGAAGGATGACATTGGTAGATATGCTTGATCGAACAGACTTCTAATATTATCCTTATTTTATGTTCATTTATCACACTCATTTGTTTCTCATAAAACCCAGAGAATACACCCTGCCATTGCAGATGAACAAAAATCGTCTTTGGTTCTTTTTCTTCTTCTTCAACCTTTTTACTTGTATCTCTGCAAATCTTGAGCTCGGGAAACTGTGTTATGGGACCGGTTCAGCATTGAGTTGTACTCTGATAGTATGTTATGATTGACGCCTGCCTAAATTAGTGGGTGGACTGCCCTTGAGTCATATTCCTTTAGTAATTCATACAGTAAAATTATTGGGAATATCTATCGAGGAATATTATAGTTTTTATTATAAGTTATTTATAAATTAGTGTGATAATTTATGTGGCACTTATTATGTCAGCTACTAAAATATTGACCGTTACATGAATTTGTAAAAAAATTAGAATAAAAGCTGTAATATTTCAAACCCTTTTTTTAATAACTTGCACGGACATTAAATAAGCAGTAATACACGTCCAACCTATAAGACCTGACAATATTTAGTTTAAGATTAATACGTATAGCCAGCTTACGATGGAAGGTGAGTCCTCCATAGGATACAAGGAAAAATGGATGTGACCATCAAATCTAGTGATCGCGATCACCATATCGAACTGCTTTGGAAGATTTGGTTGGAGTGATCACATATATGAGAGAGGATGAATTTTTTTTTTTTTTTTGAGATTAACATGACAATACCATATTTTAACAGTATCTTGTTGCACAGTTAGGTTAGCTCATAACCCATTTGAAATAATTTTAGAAGTTTTTATTGTGTCACTCAAAAAATAAGATGATTTTTAAAATCATAATTGGATTAACATTCGATAGTAATCAATCACAAGTTCAATAATAATTCTAAGAGTCATATTATCTTAAAAATAACACAAGAAAAACTTATAGCACTACTCACTTGCCTAAATCGCAAACATATCATATCATTTTCCATCCCTGACTTCATGCCCATGAAAATCCATGGGACCACCAACCAACCTGTGTCTATAAGAGTCTAAGACAAGACAACACAATATAACTCATTGCTAGAGAATTCCGAAATCAGAAACTTCGTTTCTCCACGTGCTCAGTTTGACATAACATCTTGTTCTTGCGCCACCTTAATCAACAAAACTACAACTGTTGCGTTGGGTCTCTCTTATATGTATAGGCATTTTCAGATCTATCAATCATCCACAATATATAATTGTAAAGAATGGAGAAGCCATCTTGGTTTTGTACTGTTTTGACGCAGGTGTTTCTCTGCTTTGCTGTCTACCTTGCTCTCAACTTGGGTCAGCCTCAAAAGGCCATTTACCAGAATAGAGCTCTTGATCTGTACTTCATTAGTGTTAGAGGAGGCTTCAGACCTCTTAAGCAACAGACCCATCTTCTGAGACTGGTCAATCTCTCGTTTTTCTTAATTGAATTCTTTTGTTTCGTGAATATTTGTCATCTTATTTATTGCAGTCTTCCCGGTTTTGTGAGGATGGATGGGGTTTGTGGGTATGGCTTATTTGGTATGTTTCTTGTAATTATATGTCTTATTGTGTTTTGGATGCCAAATTGTGGGATCAGTTCAACGATTAACAGTTTCGTGGGTGCTTCTTTTGGTAGACATACTCCTAGCAACTAACTTGATATATCGAATCCCTGTTTATTTTGTGAAAGATTTCATTTGAGGAAATAATCTTGGTTTCAATTTTGCTGATGGGGAGTGAATTCTGATTCTTTTTGGTGAGTGATCACAGGACCACTTTCTGCTGCATGCTAGAAGAATTCCTGTTTTCTCTTTTAATAGGCTTTGATTGCATGCATCGAATTTGAATTTTGATGAAGTAACTAGGTTTATCCTATATTCATAATTAGGTTGAAATTTTTCATCACTTGTAATGCTTTATGCCAGTGGGTTCCTAGCACATCAATAAAGGATTAAAGGCAGATATTGGAAGGGGTGGGTATTGGTTTCTGTTCTTACAGTTGGCCAAAGAAGTTATATTAGAATTTGGGTCAGAGGTTATCTTATGTGAGCACATTCAGTCTAAATCTCTGGATGAATAAATAATGCACCTTTAGGTTTCTTCATCATCTAAATTGCTGCTTGGTTTGATTTACTACTTAGTGATTAATTTACATCATACCCTCATTTTGTTCTTTGTTTGCAAATCTGATTTCACTAGATTGCTGCTTCCTTCAGTCTTCACCGTATCTGAGTTTTTCTGAGTTTTCCCGTTCTGATTGTGTCCTTGTTGTCTATGAAGATGGAGAAAGTGGCAAAGACTTACAATGCAATTTTTGTGGTGAACACTAGTGAGCTTGGAGAGGATGATCCACTCATGCAGAATGTAAGATCCTTTTTTTTTTTTTTTTTCCAATCACCAATTAACAATGATGGACATTATGCGCTTTTCACCAGTGTGCAGCATTGGTCTAAGTTGTTCATTTGTTAATTATTAATCTTGAATTTTTTCAGGGTACTCTGCTTTTCCCATCACTGAAAGTTCCCTGGTATACCATTCTCTTTGCAATCAGTTCTCTGAATTGGGTACATTGCATTGCATACTAATACTTTTATTGCAATATAGTGGATTCTTATGTGATGTATGGATAAACAATACTTTTAATTCCATCACTCTATTGGGTAGTGTTGAATAATAAGTAACACTTGTAGGTACACTACTAGAACTAAGGAGGGACATGGAGCAAGTTGCTTCCTAGAGCAGATAAAGCTACCTTATGGGAGAACCTTAGACATAATCGGTGTGGACACTGGGTCATTACAGGTACGTGTTTCTTGAATTCAAAGAATCGTTTGTTTGTTGACTGTTGGCTTCTCTATGCTCCTTCATGGTATGCTCCAGCTAAATGACTGTTCCCTTTACATATTGGATCAATTTTCCTGTTGTTCTCTTATTCAATTTCCATGTATATCCAATTATACTTCCCATGGGCTTCAGCTCAAGTGGTAAAGGGTTAGGGTAGGGTTGTGATAGGTCTTAGCCTTTGATCTTTCCTAGCAAAAGAAATGCATATCTAATTGTATTTTCCCCACATTTCTACTTTTGCAAATACAGTTTCAGCAAGGCTTCTGGGACTTGACATTATGAATTCTTTTTCTCATTTTTTGCTCCCTCCGGGTTAGGCTAGATCTATGGAACAACATTTTGAGTTGATTTCTTAAGCTCTTAAGCATATGACATTTTGGGAATAGCTTTTGTAAATTACAAGTCTGTATATGTGTATTTTGGAAGCTTAACAAACTGTTGGGGAATAAACTAGTTTGGCATCTGCTTTCACAGTCCTCACTTGCCTTCACACTCGTGCATCGTTGTTCTGAGTTCTTAGCCAATCCACCCAAGTTGTAACCCTGGGTGCAACAGACTCATGATTAATTCATAATATTTAATAGTATGCAAACTGACGGTCGATTATATCTAGCAGATTACGGGGAATATACTGACATTTTAAATCTATAATAACATATTAATTTTAATATAAGGGTGAAGGCAATCATTTTAGTTCATCACAAGTGAGAGATTCAGGAAACTTTGGGTTATTATTAACTGATTCCCCTTTTTATTATTTTGTTTTCCTGTTTTTGTTCTTCTGTATATAAGTTAGGTAGAATGTGTGCAATAATAATAAATTTAGGGTGAGAGACACAGTTACTAAGGCAATTTGGATTAACAACAAAAACATAAAACCTATATGAAATACTGAAAGGAAATTTTTTTTAAAATGTAAATATGAAGGTGTGCATGAATTGCAAGTTCAAGGTGGCCATGTGTATGTGAAATATGTCACATGATGTAGTAAGATATGATGGTTAAATGTTGTATAGAGTGGATTATGGTGCTGCTTTAGAGGGAGTAACACTTTCGTATTTATCTTTGATTAGTCTATCATAACAAAATAGATATTGCTTTGTGATCTATTCATTTGTCAATTCCTGTTTCTTTGTTCTATTGCTTACCATCTATCTGGAAACTCCAATTTGAGGTTCATCTCTGTGAAATTGTTAACTGACTTGTTTCATCTAGTTTGTAGTATGTAAACTATACTGCCAGCATATACTTTTCATTGTCCGAGTAGCAGATTGGCAGTGTCATCCTATGATTGATAAACTGTAGAATAACACATAATTTTCATTTTTTTTTTCTTTTCTCTTACTTGGTTTTTAATAATTTTTTTTCACCTGAAGGAATTAGTTCTTACGGGATCATTAAGTGAAAGTGGACAAAATCAGTTACATTGGCTGACAAGGACACTAGAAGCAACCAATAGCAACTGGTAAAACAAATGTTTGTTGTGTTGGCTGTTTATAGGCTTTGTGGTCTTAAGTACTAGCAAGGTTTTGAATCAAAACAGAAGCTATGAATTTTCGTACGATGTTTCATTTCAGCTACTCTAATATCAGCATTTTTAAAACCACACAGGATTTTTAGTTTTTCATTATGATATTTTCATAAACTTTTGAAACCTTGAGAATTGGTTCCCCATATCTATACCCTTCCGATCATTGAATGGTTCCTTTTTCCTTTGCGACTCTAGGCGCATGGTTGTTGGATTCCATCCATTGGTTGTTTGTGAAGAGAAGAAAGAGGAATTGGAGGCAAATCAATTTTATGAGCCTCTACACCATATTTTCCTAAGATTTGGAGTTGTGAGTATTAGATCATTATATTTAATGTTGATAAGTGTAGAGTAGTCCTCTCAGACCCAAGGTTTTGAATATCTGGATCTGCATCAGTTCTGAAGGTGATGGCAAAACTGACTACAAATTTATGCACTTACTCTCCAGAATGTGTATCTAAGTGGTCAGGGCTGCACTAACCATGTCCGACGTGGTAACATCGCTTACATTGGGAATCCGACTCCCAGAGAGAATGAATCTTATGTGGCATCTGTAAATGGGAAGTCAGTCTTTAATGGGTAATTATCTCTCAGCTTCAATGTTGTTCTACATTTTACTCCACACGTGAAAGCTTTTTCTGACTTTTTTCTGTCTTGAGTTCCTCAGAAAATTGGTTAATGGGTTTCTCCTTCACAGAGTCAGCTCACTAGAGATTGTAAGTATTAAATTTTTCTGCATTATGAATATGTCTTGAATAAATTTGGGGAGCGTTGGACGATTGACAAGTTTGAATTAGTCTCTGCTGTGTTTGACATGGAATTTTGAACTGCAATTTGATAGTGTAAAATTGGAAGGATAATCATAATTACCTAAGCCATGTGTGGAACGCATTGGACTGATTCAATATCATTCAAATGTCCAGATACCCATCATTCTTGTCTTAAGCTTGTCCAAAGCACCAATGGATGCAATTTCTATGTTTCAGGTAACCTACTTTATTTCCATGGCTGGGGAAGTTGTGCATAGAACTGTAATCCAACAGAGGGGTAAGGAGGTGATGTAAAAATTTCATTTGAAGGAACAAATTCTACCCGTTCTTCGAAGCCACGACGCGATTGATTCCAACATTCTTTCCGCACTTGAATTGTCCTCCCAACCTGCAAGAAATTTTCCTGCATATATTATGCCTTTCAACCCTTTTGACATTAAGGGCTATCTGTGATTATTTAGCTTGATTTATTTTTTTATAAACTTGTAGTTTCTTCTTCTAAATAGTAGTTATATATCAAGTCTAAATGATCCTCCTGAATTGGTGTGCCATTTCCCTAATGAATCTGAACTCTTCATGCTGGTTGGTACCAGCATTAACATAAACAGATGTTCTGAAAATGCTAGAAGTGATCATTGGGGTTCTTTGTAAAAGGGTTGAAATCTTACTATTTGGAGTAATGCAAAAGGAGCTAAAGCTATGCAATTGTGACCATTGACAAACCAATCTCTATAGTCTATAGGGAGAAAACACTAAAAAGAGAATTAAGTTTCACTTTGATCTAACAAATGATGCAATACAATGCAAATCCAATGGTATTTAAATTACATTTAATCTACTCAAACTACCACCTTAATGACAATCTACCTCCCAAACTATCAATTGCCACAATTTACCACTCAAAACTACCAAAATAATGACAATGTATTCTTAATTTTTAAAAAATGATGAAATTACCTTTACTAAAATAAAAATAATAATATTAAATTTTAATTTTTTTTTTCAAAATTTTAAGGGTATTTTTGTCTTATTGAAAAATTTATAGGGGTAATTCCATTATTTTGTTTGCGTTGAGGATACATTGTCATTATTTTGGTAGTTTTGGGGGTAAATTGTCGTAATTGATAGTTTAAGTAAACTTTACCCTACATTTTTTATAGAGAAATGTTAGAAACTTTTATGGACAGTGTCAATCGGCCATTATTATTATTATTATTATTTTTTAAAATCAAGAGTTGTTTAGCACGTTAATGGTCTAACATTATTTTAAAAAATTAAAATATTAAAGTTTTGTTATATCAATATTTATTAATTTTACTAATCTTAAATTTGCCCTTTATCTTCTATTCATATTAGGAGATGACCCAACTACCCTATTTCCTTCTATAAATACCGCTGGCCATGAGCAAGAGGAAGCAAAGAGGGCTCAAATTCACACTCGAGAATGAGGCTCAGAGGGTGTTTGGTTTCTTTAGGAGTGGTTGCCCCTCTCTGGTGCCTGTGATTTCTTCGTCCCTTCAATCAACCGCTTCTTCCTCAGAAAATAGAAAGAAAAAAAAAATAATAATAAATATCTCTCTCTCTCTCTCTCTCTCTGTGTCTCTCTGTGAATCTTTTCTTCTTTTCTTTTGAAATGGAGAGGATCCTATTCCTATCCCTTCACAAGGAATGCATATATATATATATATACCATATTTCTCTCTCTCTCTCTCTCTCTCTCTCTGGAGGCTGTGATGAAGCTTGTGATCGTTTTAGTAGAGTGTGAAATCAGGGGTATTGTTGAAAGGGGTCCGGTTTCCTTGGCGGGGCGACCCGGATGGCCTTTTTGTGACTAGATCACCAAAAGGCAACCGGTTTTTGCAGCCATGGCGATGCGTGTCCCTTTCCTTTACCTCATCAGAGCCCTTTCTGAGCCTCCACCCTCCGCAAGCCCCTAGATCTGGATCCACAAAGTTTTCTTTTTCCTTAATTTCTGTTTGGCTACTGAGAAAACGAGTGAAAGACATACTCTCATTGGCTTTCTTCTTTTTTCTTTATTTTTTATATATATTTTTTTATATCTTGGCTTTTGCATTTGGGTTTTGAATTTTAAATCCTTTCTTACCTTTTTCTTTTTGGCTTTTTGTCAACGAAAGGCACAGAGTTTTTAATGAAACATTTTGGAATTGGAGATGGTAATGCTTATTACGAGGAAAATGATATATTATTGAGTAGAGTTATGTTCCACTGACATTCGTAGGATGTTACAACTTTTACAGGTAATCTTCCACAAAGATGATACAACTTGCATTCGCGGAGGAGTTGCAGAGAAGACTTGAATTTTTCACTTGGTGATGATATTTAAATATTTGTAATAATTTATTTCCCTTTTGTGGGAATTTTTTATTTATAAACTTGTAATCAATCAGCAATTTGTTTATTCTTCTAAATATATCAAGATGTTCGGAAAGCGTAAATGATCCGCTAAAAGATAGGTTTTTCGATTACTATGTGATTTATTAACTTTTAATTTAAAAATTACATCACATTTAAAATAATTTTAGGAAGACTCTAAGAATTATACTCATCTTTATTTCCCTAATCAACTTCAACACTTTATCTTGGTTACTGGTTAGTATTTAGTACTAGATGTTTTGAAAATGCTAGAAGCGATGGTTTTGGTTCTTTGTTTAACCCACCATTGTTTTACTATACTAGCATTGTAGTGTCGATCCGTCATTTGATTAGTGTCACTAAAAAAAAAAAATTAAGGGCTTATTGGCATGGCGAAGTCTACCGAGTTAATAATGTGATAAAAATAAAGAGATGATATATACACATCTCATTAGTGTCACTAAAAAAAAAAAATTAAGGGCTTATTGGCACGGCGGAGTCTATGGAGTTAATGTGATAAAAATAAAGAGATGATATATACACATCTCTTTAATACATACGAAGATGAAGCAGAGATCATGTTTGCATAAGGAAGCGAAGATTTCTGTTTTATAAAGTGTGATTTTCAGTTGATTGAACTACTCCTTAACTTTAAGATAAGAAATGATGATTTTTGCTTCACAAGACGTGGTTCTCAGCCGATTGAACTATCTTTAACTTTAAGACAATATAATAATTTAAAATGACCCAAATCAAAAGTTAAAACGCCAATCATATCATCTTTTAGTTATGACATTAGGTTCAAAACTTTTACGATTTATAGGGTATTGTGTAATTTATAATTTTTAAGGTAAATAAAGTTTTCTTTTAAACTGTATAAATTTTTTTCATGTCTCCAAAATGTCATATAATTTTCACCTCTATTTTAAAAAAATGCACTGTAAATTTTAAAAAAAAATGTGAGAATTAATAGACTAATTATTGTTATATCAATAATTATCATTTTTATTATTCTGTAAATTACAGGATGACCTAATTACCCTTTTTCATTCAATAAATACGGGTGGGCATGAGGCAAAGGAATCCAAGAGGGCTCAAATTCACACTCGAGAATGAGGCTAAGAGAGTGTATGGTTGGTAGGTTGCCCCTCTCTGGAGCCGGTGATTTCATCGTCCCGTCAACCACCAGCTTCTTGTCTGCGAAATTTGTAGCATTACTCTTCCAACTTCCAATTATATCTATCTCTCTCTCTGTCTCTGTGGATCATCGCTTTTTCTTTCTTCTTTTCTTTGAAATTCCATTTCTTTCTTTCTCTCTCTCTCTCTCTCTCTCTCTCTGGAGGCTGTGATGATGCTTGTGATCGTTTTAGTGGAGTGTGAAATCTGGGGTATTGTTGAAAGGGTCCGATTTCCTTGGCGGGGCGATCCGGATGGCCTTTTTGTGATTCTTTCACAAAAAGGCAACCGTTTGTTGCAGCCATGGCGATGCGCGTTCCTTTCCTTTACCTCATAAGAGCCCTTTCTGAGCCTCCACCCTCCGCAAGCCCCTAGATCTGGATCCACATGTTTCTTTTTTTTTTCTTTCTTTTATGTTCTGTTTGCCTTCTGAGAAAACGAGGGAAAGACGTAGTAACACTGATTTTTTGTTTTTTTGGGCATTTGAGTTCTTGAATTTTAAATTATTATTATTATAATTATTTTGGCTTTTTGTCGATCGGACGCACAGAACATTTTGGAATTGATGAAAGTAACTCTTATTACGAAGAAAATTATGTTATTTTGTCGGGTGAGTTATGTTCCACTGACATTCATACAGTAAAAAGCAAAGAAATTAATTTTCGAAGAGTATTTGAATTTGAGAAGCCATGCTTGTGTTTGCAAGAGGCTGGACTGGCCTTTTCCTCAATCTCAAAAAATAAAAAAATACCTTCTCCTCAAAACTAGAATCAATAATCTTATCTTTTATACTAATCATTTATTATTATTATTATTATTCAAATAAAAAAATTATTATAAAATAAATTTTTTATATATTTTTATATAAAATTTATTTATTTTTTATTTTTTTCATAAAATATTTTTACTAAAATCAATCAAATACATTCTTAAAAAGTATTACATTGCCAGCCTAAGTCTGGCCTCTTAGCAAAGGCCGGCACTGTAGTGCGTTTTAGGAATATGGGTTTGATTGGTTTTAGTGAAAATTTTTTGTAAAAAAATTAAAAAAAAAATATTTTATATGAAAATATATAAAAAATTTATTTTGTAGTGATTTTTTTATTTAAATAATAATAATAAAAATTAATGTGGTATAAAAAATAACAACGTTTGAATTAATTTTGAAGTTATGGTATTTTGTTTTTTGGATTGATGAAAAGGCCTGGTCCTGCCTCTTGGCAAACACTGCCATAGAGACTCTGTAGAGACTTGATTCATTGATTGATAACCCAAAATTTAATTAAAAAGGTAAATGTAGCTGATAAATTCTGCACGATTACCAAGTAGGAAACTATATGGTAAACAGAAAACAGAATAAATAGACAAACAGTTAAGTTCATCAGAAATTACAATAGCCAAACAAAAACAATGGACTGAACTAAAAAATACAGCATATCAATAAACGTAATGTTATAAATTATATTTTTATTTTTATAATTATTGTGATATTTTTAATCAATTTTTTTTTTTTTTAAAAAAAAAAACAAACAATTTAGGAGTTGAATGATATTGTCAATTCAGGAGAACATTACTTGTAAATTATTATCCTAATGTGTTAGAACCCTAACACCAGCTTTCCAACAATTTTTCTTCAATTTAGAGAATAAAACTACTTATGATTTCCTATAAAAAAACACTTTGCAATAAATTTCTTTATTTTTCTCTATATGAATTAAATATTATTTCTTTTTATTATTGCAACTGATGAGAGATGAGAGAATTGTTGAGACATGTGAAGGAGAGATGAGAGAGAATTGTTGAGACATATGAAAGAGAGATGAGAGAAAATTGTTGGGATATCCAGACATGTGAAGGAGAGTAGAAAGAGAATGAAATGTTTTATAATTTAATAATGCATAGGGAGTTTACAGTGTTTTTCAATGATGGTGATTAAATTTGGAGCTTCTGATGTGGGCGTTTTTTTTGAGATTTTCTCTAAACATAGGGAATGAAATGGGTTATAAGAGCACTAGCAACATATTCCCTATAGTTCATTTCCTTTTCTATGTTTAGGAAAAATCTAAAAAAAAAATTACAAAAAAACACTCACATCAAAAGCCCTAAATATAACCAACATCAAATGGTATCTACAGGGTTTCCCCTTTGGAAAACACTGTAGATGCTCAATGCATTATTAAATTATAAAAAATTAATTTTCTCTCCTCTTATTCACACGTCTCAACAATTCTCTCTTATCTCTCATCGGTTACAATGGTAAAAAAATTTATTATAAAGTATTTTTTTTTTATAGAGAATTAAAAAATAGTTTTACTCCTTCAATTGAAAAAAAATGGTTAAAAAATTGCTAATAGTCCTTTAAGGAATCAGCTTTATGAAGCGGTTTATAGATAAGAACAAAGAAAATGAATCAAGATCGGTTATAATTTATTGAACTTTATCTAAAATACGTTAAGAATTTTAAATAATATTTTAAAAATGTTAGAGAACCTGCCATTTGGATTGACCAAATCACCCTCATCTGCCACGCCTCAAATAAAGGAAGAATGGTTAAGAAAGGGTAAACGTGGAATAGAGCAAGATGATGGAAAAGGAGGGCGGTACTATAAATGGAGTTCTGATGCCCCAGGTTAGGGTTCACTCTCATTAGTTTAAGAATGAGGCTCTGCTCTCAGTGAGGCTGCGGCGTCGTTTGGACGCTGGTTGCCCTCCCCTGAATGGCCTGCGGAGCCGATGATTTGCTTTGTTACCAAAATCGCCTTCCATACGGAAAAGGATCCTCGCCATATTGTCTGTCTCTCTGTCTCTCTATAACACACACACACACACACACACATTCTCTCTTTCTCTCTCTCTCTCTCTTTGGTTCTGTAAAATCGAATGGCTATGAGGCGGTGACGATGTTTTCAGCGTGTGAATCAGGCACTGGGAGATGACACCGTTTCTTGGCGGGGCGACTCCAAGCCTCCTGTGTAAAAAATGACTTTTATGCCCTTTTTTCACAGGCGGTTTCTTGTTGCAGCCATGGCCGGTGCCCTTTCTCTTTTGTCTGAGAAAAGGCGAATCTGAGCCTCGCTTTCTCTTTCGAGTAAAATGCTGGAAACTACTTTTGTTTTTTTAATAGTACTTTGGGTTAGGAATGAGGCTCTGCTCTCAGAGAAAGAACCCTCATTTCTCTGAATGCCCTGCGGAGCCGATGATTCTACCCATCAGTCTCATCATCACCATCACCATCATCATCTTCTTCATCTTCTTCTTCTTCTTCTTTCTCTATAAAACCTAATGTAATGAGCCGGCAATGATGCTTTTAGTCCGTGAAATCAGACAGAGAAAAGGACGGCCCGTTTCTTGGCGGGGCGACTCGACTCGGTGGCTATCTGTGTGAAAAATGACCGTTCTGTCATTTTTACACAGGCACTTCCAGCTCTTTGTCGCAGCCATTGCGGTTCCCTCCTCTTTTCCTTGTCTGAGACTAGCCGAAACCTGAGCCTCTCTCTATTCTATTTTTCTCTTTTTCAATTTTGTGTTTTTGTTTTTCCGTTCTCATTGTCAAGCTAACAAATTATCAGCAACAGATGATGATCTTGAGCAAGAACAACTCAGCCATGATTTGAAACCTGTCGTGGGAGATAGAAATTTGGAAGAATTTGCATCTTTATCTTATTATCTTGTATTTCAAATTGTAACTCAGCATATATAAATTAATTCAAAAAC